>NC_053490.1:149613533-149680268 GCF_905171775.1 Rana temporaria
AGTTTCATTCCGGGACACTGTATTGTCCCAGAGTGAAGGTGCCCGGGACAGACCTGCAGAATGCGGGACTGTCCCGGGCAATCTGGGACACGTGGTCACCCTAGTTAGACACCTGTGCCCTAGAGAAAGGAAAATGACACGCTCACATTGATGATTGAAGCAAATATTTAGTTCGCTATGAATACCCAGTCATGGACAGATGAAATAAGTAAACAGAAATGATTGTTTTGTATGATTGGAATCTGAAGAAAATAAATGCAAATATTTAGCTAGCTAATTTAATTTTAATTAAAATCAATAGTACATCATCTACGCAAAGCACAATTTTACACATGCAAAGGACTTTCTAATAAGACTATACAAGATTATATATTTTATCAACATCCAATAATTTAGTGTAAGGAGAACCTGTAGAACTTCAGCTTGCTGGTCTTCGCCAAGGGTCTAATACATCATGCAACTCCTGGGAGCAGAAGTAATTAGATCTGTGGATTCAGATGATGGTGGACTGGCCTCTACCAATGGTTGGAGGCAGGTAAGTGACCTTCTGGCTGGCTCCCATGCATGCTACATTTACTCATGTGCTCTGGAACAAGGTTTCCTTGATGGCAGTCTGCTCATGTCCTTAGAAGTAATGAACACACATTTAGGTAAGAAAGGATGCTGGTGTCTGTATTATTTGGGCAAGTGATAACTTGTAGATGAAGTATATACATACTGCTTGTGGAGTAACTACTGAGCGTTCAGGGAAATCCAGATTATATATATTTAATGCTAAGCTGGTTTATTTTCTTTAGACCTTCCTTGTTATTGATAGTTTTATGCACAGTGATAAGGAAAGGGAAAGCCGAAGGAAGTTCCACTCTACTGCTCAGTTTCTGATGCCCCCAGTGGAGACAGCGAAGCTTGTCAGCGAGATCCTTTCTGCCCGCACGTTCCAGGGCATCCTGCAGAATCTTAGTCTTGTTCAGATCGTTCCAGGCCTTCTCATACCTGCATGTGCACAAACTCAAGTCAGTGTTTGAAAGCCATTAAAGAAAACGGGAGTTGCCATTGCAGACTTCATTCCGCTGGTTGGCTGGCTATTATTTTGATGCAATGGCTTCAATTCATTCTGATGCAGAACATGTATGCAGGTCACGAAAGTCAGAATAAAGCATAAACATTCGAGGTAAAGTACTAATGCGCTACCAAGAAGTGTTGATAATGAGAAAAAGAGGTTGCAAAGGTTTGTTTTTTATTTTCTAAATAGGTTCCTTTAAAGTGGATGTCACAATGTAGAGTATAAGATTTCCTATGATCTGTGCCCAGTCTTGCCACACAGAGTTAATCCAGCTCTGAGCAATCCTCTTTTATTGTTCAGTGAAAATTAACAGACTTCCACATAAAACCTTGTCTAAATACAAAGTCAATTCCTCTCTCCTTGCTTTGAGTGACAGGTTATTTACATGTTTATCATATGTTATGTTTTGTTTATGGTCAAAGACCTATGTCCGATACGGATATGAACAAGATAGATAGACTTAACATAAGACTTACCACATGAAATAGACCTGAAGTGTGCCCTGATCTGATGGACGGTATGCCAAGATAAGGGGGCATACCCAAGATTAGAGATGAATATTTTGTGGAGAGAAATGAATTTGAGAAATGCCCTAAAAAGGGGATGGGAGAGTGGGTATCGCTCACAGGAAACCAACAATGACCACAGGTGAGTGGGCTGGTTAAATACCCCCCAGGCTCCTCCCATAAATTCAGACCAGCATACTGGCCTTATTACTTATCATAATATGAGGTGATCCACAGGTCATTGTATATTACCAGGATGTGTTATGTGGGGGAGGGGTGGATTTCTCACTTTTTATACTGTGGATCACCTCATATTATGATAAACATAACATAACATATGATAAACATATCCAAGCTAGATATGTAAATAACCTGTCACTCAAAACAAGGAGAGAGGAATGGACTTTGTATTTAGACAGGTTTTATCTGGAAGTATGTTAATTTTCGCTGAACAATAAAAGAGGATTGCTCAGAGCTGTATTAACTCTGTGTGGCAAGACTGGGCACAGATTATAGAAAATCTTATACTCTACGCTGTTACATCCACTTTAAGCTAGTGCATTGTTGGTTCACTTACCTTTTCCTTAGATTTCCCTTCTAAATGTTTTTTTCTTTGTCTGAATTTCTCACTTCCTGTTCCTCAGTAACCTTGCCCCCATCATCCAAACCGTTCTGGCTGGGGGTTAGTCAGCGTGCTCACCCCCTCCCTTTGGACTACATCCCTGCGGGAAGACGCTGTGGACAAAGTGAACCAACAATGCACTAGCTTAAGGGAACCTATTTAGAAAATAAAAAATGAACCTTTACAACCCCTTTAATAATAAAGTGCTTGATATAAAAAGTGTATATAGCAGCTAAACTTCTGTGTTGCCAGCACCAGTGAATGTATATATGGTATAGTGAAGCAGCACTAAATACTATCAACAATACATACAATAAAGTGCTTAAAGCGGTAGTTCCCCCTCCAAAAATGTTTTACCCTTAGTCTGATGCTCATTTTGTCTAGGGGAATCGGCTAGTTGTTTTAAAATCGACGCTGTACTTACCGTTGTAGAGCGCGATCTTCTCCGCCGCTTCCGGGTATGGTCTTCGGGTATGGGCGTTCCTTCTTGATTGACAGGCTTCCGACAGGCTTCCGACGGTCGCATACATCGCGTCACGATTTTCCGAAAGTAGCCGAACGTCGGTGCGCAGGCACCGTATAGAGCCGCGCCGACGGTCGGCTTCTTTCGGCTACTCGTGACGCGATGGATGCGACCGTTGGAAGACTGTCAATCAAGAAGGAACGCCCAGTCCCGAAGACCCATACCCGGAAGCGGCGGAGAAGATCGCTCTCTACAACGGTAAGTACAGCGTTGATTTTAAAACGACTAGCCGATTCCCCTTGACAAAATGAGCATCAGACTAAGGGTAAAACATTTTTGGAGGGGGAACTACCGCTTTAATAAATAAAGTTGGCTAATAATGCAAACCTCATATCCAAAAGTGAATCAATTTCCATCAATTTGTATTGATTCACTTTTGGATATGATGTTTGCATTATTAGCCAACTTTATTTATTAAGCACTTTATTGTATGTATTGTTGATAGTATTTAGCGCTGCTTCACTATACCATATATACAGAATAAAGCATAAAGTCATTTTCTGCATGCCGAGTCAGTGATTCGGTATTGAAGCAACAACAGCCTGTGGGGTTTATTTACTAAAGCTTGAGAGTGCAAAATCAGGCTCACTGCATAGAAACCAATCAGCTTCCAGGTTCTTTTGGCAAAGATTACCGTATTTATCGGGGTATAGCGCGCTCCGGCGTATAGCGCGCACCCCTAAAGTTGCCCGAATTCCTGTGGAAAAAAAGATGTTTTGTACTTACAGTTTTGGTGTCTTGCGCGGCGTCCATCGGCGGCCTCGTCGGGTCCGGCGTCCGTCTGCGGCTTCGGGTGTCCTCTTCGTCGGGTCCGGCGTCCTTCTGCGGCGTCCTCCTCGCTCGTTTCCCGCGCCGAGTTTGAATACTGCGCCGACATATACCGAGCGCAGTACACTCGTGTATCGTCGGGCAGGCTCGGCAACTGTCGCGCTGACGTCCTGTACGCTCAAGACGTCAGTGCGAGAGGCGCCGAGACTGCCCGAAGATACACGAGTGTACTGCGCTCGGTATATGCCGGTGACTTAACATCCTTGTTCCACCATATGGGAAGTTACACACCCAACTGCGCAGACTCCGGGCATGCGCAGTAATAGGCTATGGGCAGGCTACGGAAATAGCCGAACGAAACAGCTGATCGTCAGCTGTTAAGAGGAACACAGCTCGGCAGATCACCGGCGGAATCGTCAACTAGCTGCTGAGAGGCGTGCACACGGCGCTTTTTGTGTCCGCGGCATGCGGGATCCCTGGGCATCGGAGAGGGGGGGGGCGGCAGATCACCGGCGGAATCGTCAGCTAGCTGCTGAGAGGCGTGCACACGGCGCTTTTTGTGTCCGCGGCATGTGGGATCCCTGGGAATCGGAGAGGGGGGGCTGTGTGCGGCTCTATGGGGCTGACGGAGCAGGAGGAGCTCACTGACTGACAATATAGCGGCCCATCCAGGGCACCAGTCAGCGAGCACCCGGGCGGGGGAGGCCCCATAGCTGCCTCAGGGAGGGAGGAGGAGGGGAGAAGACCATCTGAGAAGTTCCACAACCGACTGCGCAGACTCCGGGCATGCGCAGTAGCAGGCTACGGAAATAGCTGAACGTAACAGCTGATCATCAGCTGTTAAGAGGAACAAGCTTGGCAGATCACTGGCGCAGTATTCAAACTCGTGGTGGGAAAGCGGGTATTGGCGTATATCGCGCACCCACGATTTTGCCCTGATTTTCAGGGCAAAATAGTGCGCGGTATACGCCGATAAATACGGTAATTGAAAAAGCTGAGGTTAGGAGCTGATTGGTTTCTACGCAGAAGTAAGTATGATTTTGCACTATTTGGCTTTAGTAAATAAGCCCAGGGTTTCTCTTGTGAAGAGTTTTCCTAATTTGCTTCCCATGCAAAATCTTTCTATGTTTCGCCTGTAGCTTGAAAAAAAAAAAATCAATACTAGACTGAACAGAAGTGAACAGAAGCTGCTGTTAGGACAGATGTGAAAAAATATAGGCCTGTACATTTGATGTTTCATTTTTTTATGTGAACCTTCCACTTGGTAGGCACTTTTCACCTGCCAGCTTCAACGGGAGTCCAATCGTGCATGCACATTCAGATCATAACAAAATTTGGCTGCACCATCAGATACGGACACATCCATAACATGAGAGATATTTCCCTCCATTAGCTTACAATCGGCCATTGCATAAACTTCAAAATATTAAAAACCTCATACAAAGCCATCGACAATTCTGCCTCCAACTTACATCGCCATCTTGTCTCAAAATATCACCCAACCGGTCCTCTTTACTCCTCCCAAGGTCTCCAACTCACTGGCCTTCTCATCAACTTCTCCCATGCTCACCTCTAGGGCTTCTCCAGAGCCTCTCCCATGCTCTGGAACTCCCTTCCTCAAAGTGTACTGCTATCTACCACTTTGTCTGCCTTTAGGCGATCCCTGAAAACTCATCTGTTCAGGAAAGCTTATCCTGCCTCAGGCCCCGTTCACACCTGAGCATTTTGTAGCTCGAAGCTCCAAAACACAGCAGCAATTTCTGTGGTGTTGGTTCACATCTCCACTCCAAGTCACCTAAAGCTCAAAACAGATTTGGAGCTTCTTTTGCAGCTTGATTTGGGCAGATTGATATTTTTTCCCCACGGAAATGCATCGAAACACGCTTTTTGCGCATTTTGTTGCAAATTTTTCTGCCCAGATGCAAAAAAAATTATAAAACTAAATAATAATACTGGTAATAAATAGAAAATACTAATAAATAATATAAATAAATAATAATAAATAAACAATTTCCATAAAATAAATAACTCTGGTCTTTATTTATTTTGTTAGGGTTAACCCCTAACCCAAGTGTTTATTTATTATTATTATTTATTAAGTTAGTTATTTTTGTTAGGGGTTAGGGTTAAACTCTAACCCTATTCCTAACCAAAAATAAATAAATACCAGGAGGGGAATGAAACAGAGAAAACAAGAAAAAGAGATGAAAATTTTCTCTTTTGGTTAATATAAAAAAGCCAAACCGAAAAAAAACGCTTTGCAAAAATGCTAAAAAATTGCGCAACATGACGCCAGATAAAACACCCAAAAACACAATGCTCAGGTGTGAATGCAGCCTCAACCTGAAACTGAAGTACTATTTTCTTCATCAGCTGACCCCTCACCGTTATTATCTTTGGTGTCACTAGCCTGTTTTTTAGATTTTAACCTCTTTCTACCATCTGCACACATAGGCCGGGATTCACAAAGCACTTACGCCGACATATCTCCAGAAACGCCGCATTAGTGTATCTATGCGCCGTCGTATCTATGCGCCGTGCCCTTAAACTGAGATACGCCTGAAAATAGGCTTCCTACGACCGACGTAACTTGCTTACGCCGTCGTATCGTGGGCGTATATTTACGCTGGGCGCATTTGCCGCTCCCATTGATTTTCTATGCACATTTGCAAATGAGGGAGATACGCCGATTCACAAACGTACTTGCGCCCGGCGCATAATATACGCGGTTTGCGTAAGTCGTACGTCCGGCGTAAAGTTATTCCCCATATATGAGGCGCAACTCATGCTAAGGTATGGACCAGGGAACACAGCCGTCGTATTTTACGCCGTTTACGTAGTACGTGAATAGGGCTGGGCGGAGGTTACGTTCACGTCGTAGGCAGTGATCCGTCGTATCTTAGGGAGTAGTTCCGACGGGATTCTGAGCATGCGCACTGGGATGCGCCCACGGGACGGCGCATGCGCCGTTCGTTTTAAGTACTTCTATGGCGCTTGGCCGATCATTTGCATGGGGTCACGCCTCATTAGCATGGCTCACGCCCACTTCCACCTACGCTGGCTTACGCCGAGGAAACCCAGCGTATCTTTAAGAGCGAGTGGGAGCGAGTGCTTTGTGAATCCAGTGCTCGCCTCTGTGCGCTGCGTCAGCGTAGCGTATATTAGATACGCTACGCCCGCATAAATATGCGCCGATGTATGTGAATCCGGGCCATATATGTGAACTCTTGGCGGTTTAACGCTGAGAGGCCGCATATACTGTATGTGGTCCTATTAAAACACAAAACTGTGCTGAGAACACGTGCGCCCTGCATGCTCCCAGTACAGTCACTGCTGGGGATCGGAAAGCACCCAATGCATACTTGTGATCTGGAGATTTCTGCTCATGTGACAGCCAATCACAGTGGTCACATGACCCAGAAGCCCACCTTCCGGAGCTGCGGTGGCTCAACTCGATTGGCACTGCGCTGACAAGCCATTCACCTCTGGAGCTAGGGGTTCGGATCCCGGTCTCGGCTACATGTGAATTGAGTTTGGTGGTCTCAGCCCGGCTCCCGGTGGGTGTGCTATGTGAGGTAAGCCTGCGCTTAGTACGTCCACCCCCCTCCCACAAAAACCACCACACTTACACGCACTCGAAATTAGGTTAACATGCACGCACTTTGACCACGCGGTCTCTAAAAAGAGAGGCGAAGGACTAACGGGGCTGGTTGAGCGGGCAAATCCTCTCACTCCCTTATAGGGAGTCCCTCTGCCCCGTTGGGCTTCAAAGCGGAGCAGGTAGGGCGGGCTGTGTGGGAGGACCCCCTCACGCACCCGCCATTGCCACCCGGGGCATGGAGAAAGGTGGCAGATTGCCTCTGGGGGAGGCCTGCCTACTCCCAACTCCTGCAGTCCGGCTCCTCTCTCGAGTACACGCACAAAATACACTTAAAAAAAAAAAAAAAAAGAAGCCGACCTTCCAACATTTAGAAGTTCTTAAAAGGCCGGGAGGTGGGGGCGGGAAGGGAATAAGCTCCTGCAAGCAGGGCCCACCTTACCCTCTTGTCTTAAATTGTATTGCAACTGTACGGTCTCCCTATTTTGTAAAGCACTGTGCAAACTGTTGGTGCTAAATATATGTTCTGTATAATAGAAATAATAATATTATGTGAATTTGAAGAGACACAACTTATTGCCTGCTACATGCCATTGTAACACTGTATCAGTACATGCAGGTTCCTGTTTGTGTCTTCCGTGTATGTAGGCTGTCATGGGTACTCAGAACACGTATGCAGGGGAGGAGTCACAGACCCCTCAGAGGTGTGTTCTTATGACTATTAGGCCGGAATCACACTAGTGCGTTTGCGAATTTCAGCTCTCTTATCTCTGCAGAGAGATTACAGAAGTGAAGTGTTCAGCAGATTGGCAACGTTTTAGATGCGAATTTGGAGACCTGGGAGAAGTTACAGGTGAGAGGAGAGTGGGGGAGAAGTGTATTGAGCTGAATGAGAGAAATTCCTGAAGAGAACTGAACACATCTGTGAATCAGCTGCGTACCCATAGAAGATAATAGGCTTGAATTCGCACCTGAGCCCTACCGCAATGCCTAAAAGACGCACACGGTTTTACTGCAATGCGCAGTGCGAATGCATCGCACATATGTGAACCAGCCTCATTGAAAACAACGTACCGTATTTATCGTGGTATAGCGCGCTCCCGCGTATACCGCGCACCCCTAAAGTTGCCCCCGAAATTCCTGTAAAAAAAAAAAAATGTTATATGATTTTATTACTTACAGTTTTGGTGTCTTCCCAGCGTCCATCATCCGGTCCGGCGTCCGTCTGCGGCCTCAATGGTGTCCTCCCGGCTTCTCCAGCGCGGGCCTCAAGTCGAGTCCCTGCGCTCAGTTCGAACGCCTCCGCCGACATATACCGAGTGCAGTACACTCGGGTACATTCGGCAAGGCTCGGCTTCGCTCGCGCTCACGCTCTGTGACGTTTATGCGTGAGCACGAGCGAAGCCGAGACTAGCCGAATGTACCCGAGTGTACTGCACTCGGTATATGTCGGCGCAGGATTTCAAACTGAGCGCGGGAAGCGGCTATCGGCGTATATCGCGCACCCACGATTTTCCCCTTATTTTAAGGGGAAAATAGTGCGCGATATACGCCGATAAATACGGTATTTAGAAATGTTCTGCGTATTGGATGCGGTTTAAGCCGCACTCAATTCGCATAGGTGTGAACCTGGCCTTAAAGCATAATTGAGTCTGTGTATGTGTGGAAACCATCATTCACCAGAAATATAAACATGGGCTATCCTATAAAAGCCAAACAGGCAGAACATCGTATTTCGTTAAGCTATAAAAAAAAACGAATTTTAGCTACACAGTAAATGTAGTGACTACATACTTAATCTTCAGTTAAAATGTTCTCTTGTAAGCCCATCTATTGAACGCAATTATAGCAGCCTGAATAGTACTTTTTAGATAAATGTGGTTATTCTTATGCTTTGGTGGAACGTTGCATTTACAATATTTTTCTTTTTAAGAGACGCTTATGTGATCACATTGGCAGAGGGAGCTTTTATCTATAAGCACAGGCTGCTCCTGCATAGAGTTGATAAGCAATGACATGGTAATTACCAGCACTCTAGCATTTTCTGTGCCTGAATCTTCTTTTCCATTGAGGCGGTATGGAACTGTCTGATTTCCGGTCTGCCGAATCCAAGTTCTCGTGCAACAATGGTCCATTCAAAGCCCAGCTGGTTCCCAAGATCCTTTATGGACTTCAGGTTAATTACTGCATCCTGATTCACGTAACAAGAAAGAAATGTCAGCAATTCACAAGTTGTTCTTTCTCCCTGGATGTGCACTTTTGTTGGCTTGTAACATTCTGGACAAATTATTTCTGGAAATGTGCTAGCAGACAAAACTACTATTTTTACCGGTTACCGCTAATGTTATATTTATGTGTTGCTGCAAGAAAAAATCATTCCAATATTCATGTTCATATTAGATACACCCAGGGCCCGGATTCACGTAGAAGCGCGCATCTTTGTGCGGGTGTAACGTATACTATTTACGTTACACCTCCGCAACTTTGTCAGGCAAGTGCTGTATTCTCAAACCAAAGTTGCGGCGGCGTAGCGTAAATAGGCCGGCGTAAGCCCGCCTAATTCAAATGTGGAAGATGTGGGTGTGTGTTATGTAAATTTAATGTGACCCCACGTAAATGACGCTTTTTACGAACGACGCATGCGCCGTCCGTGAAAGTATCCCAGTGCGCATGCTCCAAATTAACCCGCAAGAAGCCAATGCCTTAGACGTGATCGTAAATGACGCACAGCCCCATTCACGGACGACTTACGCAAACGACGTAAAATTTTCTAAATTCTACGCGGGAACGACGTCCATACTTAACATTGGTACGCCTCATCTACGCCTCATATAGCAGGGGTAACTTTAAGCCTAACGTAAACGGCGTATCTGTACTGCGTCGGCCGGGCGTACGTTCGTGAATTGGCGTATCTAGCTGATTTACATATTTATAGGCGTAAATCAGCGTACACGCCCCTAGCGGCCAGCGTAAATATGCAGTTAAGATACGACGACGTAAGAGACTTACGCTGGTCGTATCTTAGTGAAATTTTGGCGTATCTGATTCTTTAAATCAGGCCCCAAGATACGACGGCTCAGACTCAGAAATACGCCGTCGTATCTCCTACGAGAATCTGGGCCCAGGTCTCCAGGTTGTTACTGTTGTGCATATGCTTCTGTATTTTTGATATACAATATAAATTAACAGAATTTAATGCAAAATGTTGAGTTTATTAAAAATATCATCCTCCCTACACTGACTAGCTCATTGTATCAAATATTATTTCCCTGAAATTCTCACTTGCATGAAAAGCAATGGTAATGGGTATGGCATTATCAGATGTCCTACTTGCGATCAAAAGGCTATTCTGCACAGCATTGATGGCGGCACCAATATTCACTTTTAGAATTTTGCAGCTTTCTGTGTCAACATATGGCTTCCTGGACAGTTAAAGGGGTTGTAAAGGTTTGTTTTTTTTTGTTTTCTAAATAGGTTCCTTTAAGCTAGTGCATTGTTGGTTCACTTATCTTTTCCTTCCATTTCCCTTCTAAATGTTTTTTTCTTTGTCTGAATTTCTCACTTCCTGTTCCTCCTCAGTAAGCTGTTCTGGCTGACTAACCCCCAGCCAGAACGGCTCAGATGATGGGGGCAAGTTTACTGAGTAGAAACAGGAAGTGAGGAATTCAGAAAAAAAAAAAACATTTAGGGGCAGATCCACAAAGAGAGTACGCCGGCGTATCTAGTGATACGCCGGCGTACTTTCAAATTTCCTGCGTCGTATCTTTGTTTTGAATCCTCAAAACAAGATACGACGGCATCTGGGTTAGATCCGACAGGCTTACGTCTTCCTACGCCTTCGGATCTTAGATGCAATTCTTCGACGTCCGCTGGGTGGCGTTCCCATCGTATTCCTTGTCGAGTATGCAAATTAGCTATTTCCGACGATCCACGAACGTACAAGCGGCTGTCGCATTCTTTTACGTCGTTTCCGTTCGGCTATTTTCAGCGTATAGTTAAAGCTGCTATTTGGTGGCGTACGCAATGTTAAGTATGGCCGTCGTTGAATTTGAAAATATTATATTTTGTTTGCGTATGTCGTCCGTGAATGGGGCTGGACGTAATTTACGTCCACGTCAAAACAATGACGTCCTTGCGACGTCATTTAGCACAATGCACGGCGGGAAATTTAGGGACGGCGCATGCGCAGTTTGTTCGGCGCGGGGACGCGCTTCATTTAAATGAAACGCACCCCCTACTCGGCGATTTGAATTACGCGCCGTTACGCCACGAGAGATACACTACGCCGCTGTAACTTACGGCACAAATTCTTTGTGGATTCAAAGATTTAAAAAGTAAGTTACAGCGGCGTAGCGTATCTCACATACGCTGCGCCCATGCAATTCTACGAGGATCTGCCCCTTAGAAGGGAAATCAAAGGAAAAGATAAGTGAACCAACAATGCATCTTTTTTTTTTTTTATGTCACAATGTAGAGAATAAGATTTCCTATCATCTGTGCCCAGTTTTGCCACACAGAGTTAATCCAGCTCTGAGCATTCCTCTTTTATTATTCAGTGAAAATAAAAGGACTTGCAGAGAAAAACCTTGTCTAAATAAAAAGTCCTTTCCGCCCTCCTTGATCCGAGTGAAAGGTTATTTACATATCTCATGCACTAGCTTGGACACATGCACAGCCTCTGTAAAAAGTTCACAATTCACATCCCCCTCACCTCCTCTCCCCTCCCCTCCCCTCCCCTCCAGCTCTCCCAGGATTGGCTGCCTGTCCTGGATGTTTTCATAATATGGGGTGTGATCCACAGTTCAGTGTGATGAGGAAATGTATGGTGCAGTGAACAGCCATCAGACTATACATAGACAAGTGATTAGGGGAGATGTATTTAGTCAGAGCTGGGCAGAGTAGAAGCTTGAGTGATCTTCTTCTTCTTCTTATTAGTTCTATTGCAATGTGGTGTGTCTGAGGTCACCTGATCACATATGCAACATTCCTATATTACCAAGATGTGTTATGTGGGGGAGGGGTGGATTTCTCACTTTTTATACTTACACCCAGTAAGGCTGAATGAACTTAGGGCTGGTTCACATTAGTGCGCTGTGCGAGATCGCAAGTGATTTGCACCGCACTGCTGTTCAGATCACATGCGAAGTCTGTGCGATGCGATTTCAGCCATACAAACTGTATGGCTGAAATCGCATCTAATTTGGACCAAACACGCACAGGACCCTTTTTTTGGGCCACACCAGAATCGCATAGGTGTTCACACCCATGCGATCCGATTCATGTCCTAACTGTCAGTTCGCAGTGCGATATGCGAGCTGAAATGGGGGTGTCATTACCATTGTATGACACTCCCCAGCAGTTTGCATATGGCAGTGTGAACTGCCGTGCGAGGCGGGTGCGATGTGGGAACCCGCAGTGGATTCGCAGGGTTCCCGAATCGCACCAGTGTGAACCGAGCCTTGGTGGGAGCAGTCAGGTGACATTTGTAGGCTGTATGCTTTGAGGCTTGGTTCACACTGGTGCGATTCGGGAACCCTGCAAATCCACTTTCAAAAAAATAAATACAAATTTTTGGGTTTACATCCAAGGAACCTATTTAGAAAATAAAAAACCTTTACAACCCCTTTAATGCACGAGGTGGTATCAAAAAGTTTAGAGACTAACTCTGTTTATAATAAAGTACTTTATTTATCTACGTTTACACACGATCAACTTCAACAGCACAAAAATACAGAGCTCCCAGCATTCCTGCCACTTCTGGAATGTGTCCTGGAAGTCTTCTTTTCCAACCGTGTTAAGCACAAGTTGCCGAATGGTTTTGACATTTTCGGGGGTTGAGCTCGTTGAAGGTCTTTCTAATCTCTCATGGTCTTCCAGTGATGTTCTTCTGCTCTTGAAATGTGTGTGCCACTCAAAACACCTTGAACGACTCATTGCAGCATCGCCCTAAACTTGCCAAATCACGTAAAACGTCTCTGTGGCAGATTTGCCCAGTTTCACACAGAATTTCACATTTGCTTTTTGTTCATACTTGCTGTCCATGATGAAATAGCAGACGTGGCAACACACTTGGTCAGAATAGCACCAGTTGCACAGCTCCCGATGTACACAGGATGATGTCCTTTGGCATACTGATTTCTGAAGGTTGGTGCTCCCTGTGACTGTGTGTGCAGCGATGTGCTGCCATCTGTTGGCGCGTTACAAAACTAGTCTCAGAACTTTTTGATACCACCTTGTACATATTTATACTGATGGAGTCTTCCCTGTATACTCTTCCTTTTGTACCCTGCCCAACAATCTCCCCCTTCCAGCCCCCCAAGCCTGAAAACACGCTAGATTGTCAGCATTGTGCAGTGCAAGAGAATGTGATTGGCTCACCCTAAGCCCCCGCCATAGACAGTTCGAATTATGGCTGATTCCTGCTGAATGGACTCCACCCAGCTCAACGAAACACAAGCTGGGTGGAAAATTGTTATCCAAACAGTGACTGCAATGAGATACAGTCATTGTTTGAGCATTTTGACAGCTGCGGTGCTGGCTGTCAGAATACAATAGCTGGCAATGAAGATTCCTCCATCCACAATTTTAGCTATTTTTTAATTTACAAATAACTCAGGCTAAAGACTGTTTTCATTATATTTGCCTGGAGTTCAACTTTAAATTCAGAAGGCTGACAAAACTATATGTTGCATGTGCAGGAGAAGTTGAATCTGACAGTGAGCCTAGGTTCACACTGAGCTGCGGGAATAAAGCCGCGCAAGTTCAGCTAAACTCGCATGATTTCACGCATTGGCAGTCCCGATTTCGGACGAGATTTCAGAGACATCTGTGCAGGTTTCTGCACAGATGTCAATGTAAATCACAGCCCTAAATCGTAAAAAGTAGTACAGAAAGTACTTTTTGAAATTGGTGCAGTGCTGCAGATGCTATGTCGCACCGATTAGGATAGTGCCATTGCCAGCAAATCGTACCAATGTGAACCAGGGCTTAAGGTCTGAAAGAAGAGACTTTGCAACACTAAGCAGGTAAGTATAAGACTTGGAGGGTGGGCGGGTTTGGGGTGGGCAGCAGAACCCTACCAGTCTAGTTATAATCAATCAGGTGGAGGTGGAACTTAAATTAAAGCGGATCTCCGCCGGAAAAAAAATATTAAAATCCAGCAGCTACAAATACTGCAGCTACTGACTTTTGATATTAGGGCACTTACCTGTCCTGGAGTCCAGCGCCGTCGGCAGCAGAGGACTAGCGATCGCTCGTCTCTCTGCTGCCCCCCCCCCCCCATCCTCGGTGAGGGAATCAGGAAGTGAAGCGCTCCGGCTTCACTGCCCGATTCCCTACGGCGCATGCCGTGTAACTCTGTCCTCAATTATAGTGTAGCATGTGAACTATTATTTAATTTGTTTCTCTACTTATCCATATATCCACAATTGCCTATAGAAGATCACATGCAAAAAGTGCTAACTTAATGTTAATTAAAGTGACTCTGTGCAACAAATAAAAAATATATGCATTAATGCTCCCCTTGAGGAAGATACGAGTTAATCCCGGTATCGACACGCGTAGGGGAGGGGACAGGATAGTGCAGGTGGCAGTGGAGCGTTCTCAGCTAAAGAAAAGGACACATTACTTCAGTAGTATACCCGGGAGTCGAGGGACAGATCAGCTTCAGGTGAGGACATCCTGGACAGGTAAGTGTCCTTACTAAGGATGAGCTCTGGCGTGTTCGCATGGTACACGTGCAGAGCCTGCCAGGAAGTGTGCACTGCGCTGCGCTAATCACAGCCAGGGAGACATTGTCCCGATGCTCGGCTGCAGAGATTGTGAAATGTCTCCCTGGATGTGATTAGCGCAGCGCCGTGCACACTTCCTGGCGGGCTCTGCACGTGTACCATGCGAACACGCCAGAGCTCATCCTTAGTCCTTACTTTAAGTCAGCAGCTGCAGTATTTGTAGCTGCTGACTTTTAAAAAAAATAATTTCAGCGGAACTCCGCTTTAAACTTTAAAGCAGGGTTCCACTCGTGATTTTTTATTTATTTTTAAAGTCAGCAGCTACAAACACTGTAGCTGCTGACTTGTAATAAGGAGACTTACCTGTCCAGGCACCCGCAATGTCGCCCCCCCCCCCCCCCCCCCCGAGGCCGATCGCTCGATCCTGACTGCCATCCTTACTGAGGGAAACAGGTTTTGGAGCTTTTCCTACTGCGCATACGTGAGTCTCGTGACACTTTTGTGAATGGGCGGCTGCTTTCTGGGATACACACAGTTCCCAGAAGGCAGCGCGCCCCATTCCTCAGAAGACAACGCGGGGAGGACGAGGAAGAAGACCTGCCGCGGTATGGGAAGAGGCAGATTAGGATCTTCCGCAAAGCAACTGCACTTTAATAGTGCAGCAAAAGCTGATTTTGTTATGTTATCCTTGAATGGATACTCATTTTTGCCTTGATATTTTGGACCAAAGTTCTGCTTTAAGGCCTCAACAGCTTAATCTGGCCACATAGAGTACCTTCAATCAGATTTAACAACAAATGTATATAAAACAGTTTTACATTCTTTCAACTACTATACCATTCTAGTTAGACCCCTTTTCACACTGAAGCGTTTTTACAGCGTTTTAGTGTTAAAAATAGCGCTATTAAAACGCTCATAAAAACTCTCTCTATGCATCTCAATGGACCCTTTCACACCGAGTCCTGCAAGCAGCATCTTTGGAGCAGCTTTTGGGCACTGAAAAAAAAATGCTCCAAAAACGCCCCTCTCCATTAAAATGAATTGAAAGCGCTGTAAAAACGCCTTACCCTTTCACACTGAGGCGTTACACTGGCGAGCCGTTGAGAAAAGTCCTGCAAGCAGCATCTTTGAAGCAGCTTTTGGGTACTGAAAAAAACGCTCCAAAAACACCCCCTCTCCATTAAAATGAATTGAAAGCGCTGTAAAAACGCCTTGCACTTTCACACTGAGGCACTGCAAAAACGCCCTAAAACGTTAGGGTCTTAGCAGTGCTTTAGCAGCACATTGGGATTGCAGATGAGGCTTCGCTCGAATAACGCTCGAATAACGCTCGATTAACGCCCCAGTGTGAAAGGGGCCTTACAGAGGTGGCCTCTCTGTTGTCAGTAAAACGGATAGGGTTGGAGGGAATCCAGATCTGCATATACATAAGAGCCATTGTGCCATACCGAAGATTTCGATTTTAATGGAATAAAATGGACAATAGATAACAATAATTTCTGGCATACCTGCAGGGAGACAACCCATTTCCACAGTCTGACACTCTCTAACTTTCACTTGAAAAATGACATTTGTAATCGGATTGCTTGCTACAGGCTATACTTTTACTTGCCTTCAATGTTTATAAATCAGCTCTTCTCTTTATAAGCCCCATCTGACAAATGTCGTAGTCACTGCATGATGCATTATCAAGTGATTAAGACAAGCGGATAGAACAGAATGAGGGAAAGGCAACAGCTTACCTCTTGTGCTTTATTCGGCATTCTCATATGCTTAACACTGGGATATGCGCCAATTCTTTTCTACAATCTTAAGGAGAAAAATAAAGTGATATAAAAAAGGTATTTTTTTATTTAATAACAAATATGTCATACTTACCTGCCCTATGCAATCGTTTTGCACAGAGCAGCCCCGGTCCTCCTTTTCTGGGGTCTCCATGCTTCTGGCTCCTCCTGCCTTCAACCCCCCCCCCCTCATGCAAGCTGTTTGCAGGGGGGTATTAATGCTGGCTTGCTCCTGAGCCACACTGTGTGCGTCTATTGACATACACAGGGTGGCTTGTCCCCACTCCCTCATCACTGGATTTGATTGACAGCTTGCTGAGTCCAATAAGGAGAAAGAGAGAAAAGAGCACCGCTGCTCTCTGGCGCAGTGCTGGACTGAGCTCAGGCTCAGGTACGTATTTAGGGGTGCGCAGCTGCACCTAAATTATGTTTTAATTTAATGCAGAGAATGCATGAAAGTGGTTTCCAGTCTGTAAAATAAAAAATAAAAGGCAGTAGCTACAAATCGTGTAGTTGCTGGCTTTTAATAATGGGACACTTACCTGTCTAATGCCCTTACCTGGGCTAGTTAGCCTCTGGGTTCACAGCACCGACATCCTAACTGTGGGCATCCAGCTGTGCGACTTTTGGCTTCACAGCTGCCTGGCCACTGCGCATGCACGAGTCCTAGTCTTCTGGGGCTTGTGACGTGTCCTAGAAGACTGCAGAGAGGGAGTGGGAGGAGAACTTCTGCAGGAGAAGTAGGAGCGGGTACCTGTCAAAACTCAGAGGACGTCTTAAAGCAGAACTTCCATTTACATTGTTATAAATGTGGTTAGAATGTTAGCCCTGTTAATGTTGCCATTCTTATACAACTGGTGACACAATAACTGATCTTTCTCAGCCAAGGCTCCCCGGAACCCTAACTTTCCTCCATAGGCTGCTAGGAAATGAGCAACTTGTCAGATAAATTACCACTGGCACTAATAATCTTTTTTGGTATATGTAAGGGGACACTCTTCTCACTGACCACCAATGTAAGATGCATTCTTCTCACTGACCACCAATGTAAGCATTCCTCCTGATGGCCATAAAATGTTAGGGGAATTCTTCACAATAACCATCAGTGTAGGAATTGTTCTTCTTACTGACCACCAATGTAAGAAACATTCCTCCCGATGACCATAAAATGTTAGGGGAATTCTTCACAATAACCATCAATGTAAGGATCGTTCTTCTTACTGACCCACAATGTAAGGAGAATTCTTCTCAATGTAAGGAGCATTCCTCTTGATGACCATCAATGTAAGGGGAATTATTCTTACTGACTACAAATGTAAGGAGAAGTCTTCTTACTGACCACCAATGTAAGGAGCATTCTTCTCACCGATCATCAATGTAAGGCAGATTCTTCTCACTAACCACACATGGAAAGAGCAGTTTTCGTACTGATCATCAACGTAAGCAGCATTCTTCTCACTGACTACCAATGTAAAGAGCATTCCTCCAATGACCACCAATATAAGGAGCATTCTTCTCACTGACCACCAATTAAAGGAGCATTCCTCCCGATGAGCACCAATGTAAGGAGCAATCTTCTCGCTGACCACCAATGTAAGATGCATTCTTCTCAGTGACCACCAATGTAAGGAGCATTCCTACCAATGTTAGGGGAATTCTTCACATAAACCATTAATGTAAAAATCGTTCTTCTTACTGACCACCAATTAAAGGAGCATTCCTCTCAATGACCACCAATGTAAGGGGAATTCTTCTCAATGACCACCAATGTAAGGGGAATTCTTCTCAATGACCACCAATGGAAGAAACATTCCAATGTAAAGAGCAATAGAAGATAAGATGTCATCCAAAGTCTGACAGAGGCTGGACTGTCAAAATGTCTGGTCAACTAAACTGTTTTCCATCTTAAGAGAGGGCAATGTGTTAAACAGTTGACTCCTGAAACTCCATAATTAAGGCTAGCAATAACACATATAGAATTATTTTGTTCTTTTATGAAGGCTGAAACAAAGATGTCAAACAGATTCCTGTATCCATGCTAAACAGCGTGGATAGACGAATATTCCACTCTGACAATCATGTTCTGGCAGCTTGCAGCACTGGCTGTCAAATTGCCCAAACAGTGGCTGCATCCAACTATGGATTTTGGGTGGAACGGTGCTGATAAGGCCACTCACTGATCATTTTTCACTCAGGTTAGGGTCAGCTCAAGTCAAGCTAAACAAGGATAAAAAAAATAAGTCTGTATGGTTCTAAAGTTCTAAACAGATCATTATTATTATTAAAATAATCAGCTTTATACCAAAAATATCTTACTTTTTCAAGAACATATCCCCTTATACTCCTTATTCTCTAAGGACTACACTACCTGACCACAAGCTGCAATCTAGTGTCATATACTAATTAGAATTACAGAACAACTTGATTGGACTTGTGTCTTTTTTCAACCTGACTAACTATGTAACAATGCATTTTAAATATTTCACACTTTATTTACATGCTGCCAGTTAATAAAATGAAAATAGATAAATAAAAAAAGACTACATTTTGATGATAATCAGCCCTTGAATTTGTAAAATGTAATTTAATGCGGAGATGTAAAAAGAAAAAAAAGTAATTGGCCCGGATTCACGTAGATCGGCGCATAGTTATGCCGGCGTAGCGTATCGAAAATAGGATACGCCGACGTAGCGCAGAGCGCCGAGCACAGTATTCACAAAGCACTTGCTCCCAACGTTGCGCCGGCGTAACATAAATTCTTTGGCGTAAGCCCGCCTAATTCAAAGTAGGTGGAATTGGGCGTGCTACATTTAAATGAACCGTGACCTCATGCAAATGATGGGCCGAACGAACGGCGCATGCGTTGTCCCGTGGACGCATCCCAGTGCGCATGCTCAGAATCACGTCTAAAATACTCCATAAGATATGTCGAATCACTGAACGTAACCTACGCCCAGCCCTATTCACGTAGTACTAAGTAAATGACGTAAAATACGACGGCTGTTCCGTGGTCCATACCTTTGCATGGGTTGCGTCTCCCTATATGTGGAATAACTTTACGCCGGACGTACGCCTTACGTAAACGGCGTATATTACTGCGACGGGCGCAAGTACGTTCGGGAATCGGCATATCTCAGCCATTTGCATATTCGACGCGTAAATCAATGGGAGCGCCCCTTGCGACCAGCGTAAATATGCGCAAAAGATACGCCGGCGTAGGAAAGTTACGTCGGTCGGAGGAAGCCTATTTTCAGGCGTATCTAGTTCTATGGGCACGGCGCATAGATACGACGGCGCACATTTACACTTACGCGGCGTATCTCGAGATACGTCGGCGTAAGTGTTACGTGAATCTGGGCCATAGTAGATAAACAGCGGCCAGGATGAATACTAGCATACATAGATCACATAGAACAATAAAAGTATCTGATAGATATATAAAAATAAAACGATTTCAGATGCGATATCTATTTCAGCCTACCTTTTTTTTGCCATACAGTAAATTGAGAGCAAACCCTGTGATGTTCCCAAAAGAATAGAGACAAGAAAGTAATTCCTGTCTTTATCGGGATGCGTTGTTAAGAAGTAACTACAACAGAAGATGACATTCATCCTGTTAAAAATTAAAGAAATTCAATTAATCTTAGCTGTTCCTCATGACTGGAGATCATAGACCAGAAGACCTGGATTCACAATCACTTTAACCTTCAGCAGTATGTCAAAGTCAAGAGAACTATGGAGCTGTTGTAGCAGTTCTCTAAATAAGAAGTATATACTGCATTACATAACTTAGGCCCCTTTCAGACTGGGGCGGGAGCTGCGGTGGCGGTATTAACCCCCGCTAGCGGCCGATAAAGAGTTAATACCGCCCGCAATGCGCCTCTATAGAGGCGCATTGCGGGCGGTATTGCCGCGGTTTCCCATTGTTTTCAATGGGAAGGAGCGGTGAAGGAGCGGTATACATGCCGCTCCTCTCACCGCTCCAAAGATGCTGCTGACAGGAGATTTTTTTGTCTCCCGCCAGCGCATCGCCTCAGTGTGAAAGCCCTCGGGCTTTCACATTGAGTCTGCAGTGAAGGAGTTTTTCAGGCGCGATAGCAGCGCTATTTTTAGCGCTGTACCGCCTGAAAAACTCTTCAATGTGAAAGGGGCCTTAGGGAACTATGAAATCCACAACAGGTTGGCGTTAACAAAAAATTTGTCATCTACAATCCATTTGCAGCACCCAACAGAGGATTGTACTGTATTGTATAATCAGTGGCGGCGGGTAAACAAACTGAAAGATTCTGAAAAAAAAAAACATCAATTGCAGCCTCACTGTGCCATCAAACGCAGCCACTGTGCCATCAAACGCAGCCACTGTGCCCTCAAATGCAGCCACTGTGCCCTCAAAGGCAGCCACTGTGTCTTAAAACGCAGCCACTGTGCCCCCAAAGGCAGCCACTGTGCCCTCAAAGGCAGCCACTGTGCCCTCAAAGGCAGCCACTGTGCCCTCAAATGCAGCCACTGTGCCCTCAAACGCAGCCACTGAGCCCTCAAACGCAGCCACTGTGCCATCAAACGCAGCCACTGTGCCATCAAACGCAGCCACTGTACCATCAAACGCAGCCACTGTGCCCTCAAAGGCAGCCACTGTGCCATCAAACGCAGCCACTGTACCATCAAACGCAGCCACTGTGCCCTCAAATGCAGCCACTGTGCCCTCAAATGCAGCCACTGTGCCCTCAAATGCAGCCACTGTGCCCATCAAATCACTCACTGAGCAGACATCCCAAGCACTGGACATATCTTAGCAGACCTCTAGTGAGACTGATTTTGGACGATCTATTTTACCCCGAGAATGATCTGCCACGGTGTGTCTACAGATGTCACAGTGTGTCCGAACGTTAATAAGCAGTTCATCCAATGGAAGCCTTCGATCTTCTATCTGATTGGTCAATCTGTAACTTATTTCAACTCATATTTACAAGCAATGATATTGAATGGGGCCTACACAAACATGTATTTGATTTCTATCTAACAGGTTCTTGTATAACATCATGTTTGCTAAAGTTAGTTTGTAAAAGTAAAACATTTTTTGTACTTTTGGAATGGAGCGCGGAAGCTCTTTTTTTTGCTTCCTGTTTTGTCCTTACATAAGGCTGCCATAGATGGATCAAAATTCAGCCGGTTCAGCAGGGACCAGACGAATTTCAATCCATCTTTGGACATGCTGGTTGTACTGAAGTTCACTGCCTTCTGTACAACCAACCTGTTTTATTCTTGCTATAGCTGCCAGAAGTGATCAATGTATTCTGACTGCTAGGAAATCTTCCACTGTCAAAATACAAAATCTCTGCAGGAAAATGGAGCAATTCTCTTTCCTACAAAATTGCTTAAAGTGGTTTTAAACCCACTTTTTTCACTTTTACCTACATGTAAGCCTATAATAAGGCTTACCTGTAGGTATAAAGAATATCTCCTAAACCTGTACGGTTTAGGAGATATTCCCCTCGCAATGCGGAATCCACGGCGAAAGGACCGGCAGCCGCCGGACCTTGCCGAATTTAAATCTCCCGCCCGCATGCACGGGAGTGACGTCATCGCCGCTCCAGCCAATCACAGCGCTGGAGCGGCGATACCCGGAAGACACGCCGGAGCAAGATGACATCTCGCTCGGCGTGGACCAGGTAAGTGTTCTTCACCTCGTTCCGAGGTAAGTATTTCATAATCAGCCAGTATGCGGTGCATACTAGCTGATTATGCCTTTTGCCTTGCAGGTTTGAAAAAAAAAAAATGTTTATGCGGTTTACAACCGCTTTAATGTACGGCCAGCTGTACAATCACATTCAAATCATATTTGGACATTTTTACTATCACAATTTTTTTTGTGAGAATTTATAAAGCGATTTCAAATATCCATATAAGACTCTTTTATGTATTGTGCTAAATTCTGACATTACCGATAATATTTTCTTTGAACATGATTTAGTTATAAAAATAGTAAATTAACAAGTCTATTCAAGTCCTGTGGTTTACTAAAGCAGCACTAATTATCACTCCACTCAGTGTGATCAATCTTTCCTTATAGTGTAGTTCATAAGAAGTATAAAATTGAAGGAATATATCCAAATGTCCACAGTAGTGCTTCTAAACTATATGGTGCTCTTCAATCCAGACAGCTTCCACAGTGTATCACACACCCTTTCGGGTTTGTACTCACCACACAGCTGAGTTTAGTAAGCACTGACAAGCAGTATATTCACTCCTCTCCCATAGCAGTACTGCACTCGATCTCCCAGACTGGCTCTCTGGATCTCCTCGGATGTTCCAGGTTTATAAAAGAGAATAAAACTCACAATAGTGTAATTCTGTTTCTCTTCTTTATTTCCAAAACTTTCTGGACATCCACAAAATCGACACAGTGCCGCTTGTTGTACAATAGGTGTTAAATAGACGCGCCGTCCATAGCATCCATACAGGTATGCAAGCCAGTGAATGCTGATCGCGTCCACCTCAAACCAACACACCGCTACTTCCTTGTAACTGGAACGCACCTGGATCGCACAGCGTCAGTAGATTACCATACATAATGCTTACCATCAATCTTTTCTATGTCTCCATCAGATTCCTCACCGCAGAGATCCTTTGCGGCCTGCAGTTCCTTCATAACCGTGGCATTGTACACCGGGATCTCAAACTTGACAACATTCTGCTGGACAGCATTAGGCCCCGTACACACGTCCGAGGAACTCGACGTGCCAAACACATGGAGTTCCTACTCGAGTTCAGTTTTGAAGCTGCCGAGGATCTCGGCGGGCCGACTTTCCTCATTGAACAACGAGGAAATAGAGAACATGTTCTCTATTTGGCCCGACGAGTTCCTCGTCGGCTTCCTCGCTGAAAAGTGTACACACGACCGAGTTTCTCGGCAGAATCCAGCTCCGATCGAGTTTCTGCCTGAATTCTGCCGAGAAACTCGGTCGTGTGTATGGGGCCTTAGACATGCGAGGATCGCGGACTTTGGCTTATCAGCAACAGGTGCGGGCTCTGACAAGGCCCTAGATGACTCGATCGGCACTCCAATGTACAGGGCACCAGAGGTGAATATTGGATCATTTTTTTTTTCTGTCTTCTTGTCAGTAAAATAATTATTACAGACCATTCTAAACTTTTTGATATTTTCACAGATCTATTTGGTGCTGCCATATGGCAATCCCGCTGACTATTTCTCCCTGGGAGTTATAGTCTATATGATGGCAACTGGATATTACCCATTCATGGGCTTAGACTCCAACATGCTTGCATGCTCCATCCTCAACCAGCGTCCACCGTTCCCAGAGGATTTCAATATGGATCTCCAGGACCTCATAGGCAACATAGTAAGTAAACACCATCTGTAGCCAGTATAAAAAATGGCAATTCTATTAATATTATAAATGTAGAATTTCAGAATCATTTCTTATTTACCATTTGATACCCTATTTGTTGTCTGTTGTTACAGCTGCTATGCGAATGGCAAGATATGAGAGAGATGCTTTGTGAAAATCTGCGAAGCCACCCATTCTTCATAGGTGTAGACTGGAAAGAAATGGAGGCTGAGGAAGTAAGCCAGCCATTTAGCATGACGATGGTATGTATAGGAACGACATATGGGTCCTTGGCAGTGCATTGTCCAATGTTCTGCATTCTATTTCCCAGCTCTTGAGTGTGCATAACCACATCAAATAGAAAGGCCATCATTGTACATATTCCAATAACATTTTCTTCTCTTTACAGTGCCCACCAATTGACCTGACGACAGAGATCAAATTGGAGGAAATCATACCTCCTCCCGAAGATCGACAGGGGAATGAATTTACTGAAGAAGACCAGGCACTTTATTTCGGGTTTTCTTTCACCAACAGCAGGTGGGGAAAAGTACAAAGACCACAGATGTCATCAGCTCCCCCTACAGAAGAACTCCCAAAAGCCAACAATGAAAAGACAGTTGAGGTAAGTTTTTAGCTTACTGATTTAGGGCTGAATTTTGTACACCCGATTCCTATACATATGTTCCTAGAAGAATCTGCACCTTCATCTGTTCCCATAGTGCATTAGGATAATATGTCTCTAGGAGCCGACTTTTATCCCTTCATAGAATCATATTTCGGGAACAATATACCAGCTTACCGTAATATAATTTTAGAGTTAACATCCACACAGATTTCTAAATGTCCGGCTTTGTAAACATTTCTACCTTTGTCTCTTCTCTTTAACAGATCTGCATCAGAGGATCTCAGAGTCAAATCATCATCACTGGAGCGTTTTCTACATCTTCACTTTACTGAAGGAGTATCATCAGCACCTGTCTCCAAGAGAGCAATGCCACCAGCTCTCTTCAGGATTGTCACAGTTTATTTTCTGCAGGTGTGTGTTGGACCGGCTATAAGGGGAGGTTGGAGGCCGGTAGACCTTTTTTACTGCAGGTGTGTGTTGGACCGGCTATGAGGGGAGGTTGGAGGCCGGTAGACCTTTTTTTTTCCCACTGGTGTGTGTTGGGCCAGCTATGAGGGGGAGGTTGGAGGCCGGTAGACCTTTTTACCCACAGGTGTGTGTTGCACCGGCTATGGGGGGGAGGAAGCCAGTTTTTTTTCTTCTTTTTACTATCTGGCACTAGACGTGTGTTGAACCAGCAAAAAAAAATAAAACACAGGCTGGAATATTGTTCCAAGTTGGGAGCTCTGTGTGGCTTTACATGTGATTGCAAATATATGCAACCAAAACCTCTGTTTTACAAATTTAAAAAAAAATTGTTTAGACCCTCAGTTTATTTCTTGCCATGTCACAATTTAGAAACAATGTTAGAGTAGAGTTAGGGGCCGTACTTTGCAGAGGAGCCTTGACGTGGCAGTGCGGCTTCACATACATTTGCAAATTTGCACAACATAAACCTAACACAAACACAAATGGTGGAAATGGTTTAGACTTTTTTCTTATTTTGCTGGCTATCTGTTAAGTATGCTGGAGGAATTTATGTATTGGACTATTCTGTGAACTACCCTGCCCATGTCCACCTTACTTTAAGCTACCAATCTTTTTTTTGCTTTACTGCAATGATACATGCATTAGCGTGTTGCAGTGCCATTCATTGTCAATGGTACCCCAAATCACTTCTGCCACACATACATTGCAGCATACCACATTGCACATTTATTGTGCTGTGCCGATTAATATACAGTGTATCCGGAAAGTATTCAGAGCGCTTCACTTTTTTCAACATTTTGTTATGTCACAGCCGTATTCCAAAATGTATTACATTATTTATTTTCCTCAAAATTCTACAAACAATACCTCATAATGACAACTTGAAAGAAGTTTGTTTAAAATCTTTGCAAATTTATTAAAAATAAAAAACGAAACAAAAACAAAAGCCCCATGTACAGCCTGTGCTTGATACTTTGTTGAAGCACCTTTGGCATCAATTACAGCCTCAAGTATTTTTGAGTATGATGCTACAAGCTTGGCACACTGATTTTCGGTCAGTTTCTCCCATTCTTCTTTGCAGAACCTCTCAAGCTCCATTGGGTTGGATGGGGAGCGTTGGTGCACAGCTATTTTCAGATCTCTCCAGAGATGTTCTATCAGGTTTAAGTCTGGGCTCTGGCTGGGCCACTCAAGGACATTCACAGAGTTGTCCCGTAGCCACTCCTTTGTTATTTTGGTTGTGTGCTTAGGGTCGTTGTCCTGTTGGAAGATGAACCTTTGCCCCAGTCTGAGGTCCAGAGCGCTCTGGAGCAGGTTTTCATCAAGGATGTCTCTGTTCATTGCTGCATTCATCTTTCACTCAATTCTGACTAGTCTCCCAGTTTCTGCTGCTGAAAAAACATCCCCACAGCATGCTGCTGCCACCACCATGCTTCACTGTAGGGATGGTATTGGAGAGTGATGAGTGGTGCATGATTTCCTCCAGACATGACGCTTGCCATTCAGGCCAAAGAGTTCAATCTTTGCTTCATCAGACCAGAGAATTTTGTTTCTCCTGGTTGTTCTTCTGGAAGGTTCTTCTTTCTCCACAGAGAAATGCTGGAGCTCTGTCAGAGTGACCATCGGGTTCTTGGTCACCTCCCTGACTAAGGCCCTTCTCCACCGATCACTCTGTTTGGCCAAGTGGCCCACTCTAGGAAGAGTCTTGGTGTTTCCAACTTCTTCCATTTACGAATGATGGAGGCCACTGTTTTCATTGAAACCTTAAATGCTGCAGAAATGTTTCTTCACCCTTCCCCAGATCTGTACCTCAATACAATCCTGTCTTGGAGGTCTACAGACAATTCCTTGGACTTCATGGCTTGGTTTGTGCTCTGACTTGAACTATTAACTCTGGGACCGAATATAGGCAGGTGTGTGCCTTTCCAACTCATGTACAATCAACTGAATTTACCACGGGTCGACTCCAATCAGGTTGTAGAAACATCTCAAGGATGATCAGTGGAAACAGGATGCACCTGAGCTCAATTTTGAGCGTCACGGCAAAGGCTGTGAATACTTATATACATGCGATTTTTTTTTTTTTTTATAAATTTGCAAAGTTTTTAAACAAACTTCTTTCACAGGCATCTGAATTACAGCGGAGGGGTTGTTTTTGGAAGTGCCCGATTAGAGCCGTGGGCTCTAATAGGCATCCTGATTAGAGCCGTGGTTTTAAACCAGGAACAGAAGGAGCAGTATTCAACAAACTAAAAGAAAAGGGCATGGTGCAGGTCTCACATTTTTTGCAAACAGAAACTTGGCCATCCATTGATGTCTTAATGAAGCCAGGGGGAAACTTTGAGTTAAGCTTCTGGCAAGCTTTACAAGTAAATCATTTTATGAGATCCCTAGGACAACCGTCTAATTTCCGGCGACAGTTAACAAAATTTGAGAGCTATTGCGATGATGAGGAACCAACACAACAAGTGAGTTCTAAGATGTATAGACTGTTGAATTCTCCTCAGGAGGATTTTGTGTTGCCGGGAATTAATAAGTGGGAAAGAGATCTGGGGAGGAATTTTTCACGAACTCAGCGTAAACACATTATCTATCTAGCACTAAACTCCTCAGTATCTACGCGAATACAGGAATCCAACTACAAACTATTGACCCAATGGTACTACACTCCAGTAAAGATGCATACATTTTCTATAGAAAATTCAGAGTATTGCTGGACATGTGGACTGGAGCAGGGAACCGTGTTGCACATATTTTGGTCCTGTGTAAAAGTAAGAAAATATTGGTTGGAAGTCCAGAGAATATCTCAAAAATTCAAGGAAATTCAGATACCGGATGATCCAGCTTTTTTCTTGCTCCACAGTTCACAGATCCCGGTGCGAGCGTATAAAAAAAAAATCGGTGCTATGTCATTTGATAAATGCTGCTAAAAGTGGAATAACTTTACAGTGGAGAGACACTAGACCACCCTCCATTACGAGATGGCTTAATAGAGTCCGAGAGATAGGAGCCATAGAAGATCTAGTTCTTTCAGCCCGAAATAAAAGAGAACAGTATGTTGAAACATGGACAGGATGGAATCTGTTTATGTATTCTGAAGAGGGGATGAGACTGTTTGAGGAGTAGAATAAGGAGTGAAGAGTCCTCCCCGGGAGGAGTGTGTATAGGAATCCGATGAATAGAAATAAGAGATAGTCCCTCCATTTCTTGTGCAGGGGATAGGGGGGGGGGGGGGGGGGGGGAAGGGTTGGAAGGGGAGGGGTTTTTTTTTGGTTAGAGGGAGGGATAGGTAGGGTATATAGGGACAAGGGAACAGAGAGGTCTAAGGTGTATGAGAACAATAATTTTTTTCTAGAGATTCCGATTAAAAGGTTTAAGATGTGTTGTTAATTAGTACAACAATAGGGTAAGGGAGAGGATTGGACAAGCCTTTGCTGGTTGCTATTTTTTTTTGTGTTTTTCGCTGACTGGAGCGATAATATGTATATGATTATGAATTCCTTGCTTTTGTTATGTTAACATCTCTTTGTGACCTTGAATATAAAAATAAAAACAAATGATATGAAAAAAAAAAAAAGAATGCATAAAGATAAAAAAAAAAGAGAGGAAGAGGATGGGAGAAGACATCGAGGACTCAGAGGGAGCGTGGAGGACAGCGCTGACCCGAGACAGGCAAGTGCCGGGGGGGCACACTGGCAACAATTGACGGGGCAAAGTGGCGGCAATTGATGGGGCAAAGTGGCGGCAATTGATGGGGCAAAGTGGCGGCAATTGATGGCTGCATTTTAGGGGCCATGTGATTCCTTCCTGGCTATGTCCTGGTCGAAGATCAATATGAATCCATCAATGGGGCCATGTGATCTCTTCCTTGCTAGCCATAGTAGAGAAGGATCTGGAGGTTTTAGTAGATTATAAGCTTAATACATTGCATTGATAAAGTATTCATACCCCATGAAATTTTCCAAATTTTGTCATGTTACAACCAAAAACGTAAATGCATTTTTGGGATTTTATGTGATAGACCAACACAAAATGGCACATAATTGTGAAGTAAAAGGAAAATGATAAATGTTTTTCAACATTTTTACAAATAAATATGTGAAAAGTGTGGCATGCATTTGTATTCGGCCCCCTTTACTCTGATACCCCAAACTAATATTTAGTGGAACCAATTGCCTGCAGAAGTCACCTACTTAGTAAATAGCCCCCACCTGTGTGTAATCTAATCTCAGTATAAATACAGCTGTTCTGTGAAGCCCTCAGAAAAGATTTGTAAGAGAACCTTAGTGAACAAACAGCATCATAAAGGCCAAGGAACACATCTGAAAGGTCAGGGATAATGTTGTGCAGAAGTTTAAAGCAGGGTTAGGTTATATAAAAAAAAAAAAAAGGAGAGCATTAATCAGAGATACAGCCAAGAGGCCCATAGTAACTATGGAGGAGCTGCAGAGATCCACAGCTCAGGTTGGAGAATCTGTCCATATGACAACCATTAGTCGTGCACTCCACAAATCTGGCCTTTATGGAAGTGTGGCAAAACGAAAGCCATTGTTGAAAGAAAGCCATAAGAAGTCTCATTTGCAGGTTATGAGATGCCATGTGGGGGACACAGCAAACATGTTGAAAGTGCTCTGGTCAGATGAGACCAAAATTCACCTTTTTGGCCTAAAAGTAAAACGCTACGTGTGGCAGAAAACTTACACTGCACATCACCCTGAACACACCATCCACACCATGAAACATGGTGGTGGCAGCAACATGTTGTGGGGATGCTTTTCTTCAGCAGGGACAGGGAACTGGTCAGAGTTGATGGGAAGATGGATGGAGCCAAATACAGGGTAATCTAAGAAGAAAACCTGTTAGAGTCTGCAAAAGACTTGGAGACGACCCTACAACAAGCTACAATGGAATTTTTTGGATCAAAGCATATTCATGTTTTAGAATGGCTCGAAGTCTAGACCTAAATCCAATTGAAAATTACTGTCCACAGACGCTCTCCATCCAATCTGACAGAGCTTGAGCTATTTTGCAAAGAATGGGCAAAAATGCCACTCTCTAGCTGTGCAAAGCTAGCAGAGTCATACCCAAAAAGACTTGCAGCTGTAATTGCAGTGAAAGGCGGTTCTACAAAATATTGCCCCAGAGGGGATGAATACAAATGTCCCCCTCACTTTTCACATATTTATTTGGATCACCTATCATTTTCCTTCCACTTCACAATTATGTGCCACTTTACCATGGCTGTAACATGACAAAATGTGGTAAATTTCAAGGGGTATGAATACTTTTTTCAAGGTACTGTAAGCAAGGCCCAGTTCAATCCCAAGCCTTAGGCCCCTAATTCCCCAAACCTGCAGACAGGTCCCCTTACACATCCTGAAGGGATGCCCCCACTTTCCTAAGTGGAGGTAATGTCGATTGGCCATTGGGGACATCTGGTCTACAAGCATCTTGGATGCTCAGTTAAGAGATGTGGTGCTCAGGGGATGCAAGCTAGAGTCCCGCTCCCTGCCCCCACTCCACTTTGCGTTGTCCAGCCAGTTACACAGAAAGCATGAAGCGCAGTGGGGGGTGGGAGGAGAGAACGGGACTTTAGTTTGAAGCCCCCTGGACACCACGTCTCTTACCCGAGTTTCAGAGATGCCGGCTAACCAGGTGACTGAAATGTCCAACAGAAACCCCCCACTTTGGAAAATTGGGAACTCCTTTTAGGATGTTTAGGAGGACCTGTCTGCAGGTTTAGGAGATTTAAGGGCCCAATTCTTGTGACTGGACAGGTCACACAGCTCGTCATGAGCACAGCATTTTGTCTATGTATTGTACAATTTGATGATATTTGTTATCACAAATAGTGTATTTTAAAATTGTAACTTTTCCATTTTATTATATTACACATATCTCGAGTTTGCCTATAAAGTCCCACGGTACCGGGGGGGGGGGGGGGTACCTTTTCCTCTTGTTTTCTCCTTTTTTTTTTTAAATAACAAACATGTTATACTTACCTGCTCTGTGCAGTTGGTTTTGAACAGAACAGCCCCGATCCTCCTCTTCTCTGGTCCCTCTTTTCTGCTCCTGGCCTCTCCCTCCTGTTAAGTGCCCACACAGCAAGCTGAGGGACTAGTGGACATCGCTGGGGCTCATTTAAGTATTAGCAGGGGCCGCTACACAGACGGCTTTTTATCTTAATGCATAGAATGCATTAAGATTAAAAACCTTCTGACTTTACAAACCCTTTAACTGTGAAGCCATTATAGGTCATACCTTATGACATGTGCAGTGCCATGGCAACTGCAAATCAGGGACTAAGATGGAACTTTACCCATACCAACTTGATAAAAATAATGTTTCTTTCGCATGAATTTAATTACCAATTCCACATTAATATTTATGCTACCAAAATTTGTGTGTACTGTAAATTGCCTCCAGCATTTTTCCGGTTTCCTCTTCCTGGGGGCTGCCATGTTGCTGAAGCCGAGAGTCCCTGAGCAGCAGTAAATCTTTAGGCCGACGATCGGACTCTACAAAATTTGGCACAGTGCCTAAAGATAGAGTGCAACTGAGCATGTGCCGAGCTGGCTGAGACACTGCATTACTGGATTTTAAAAACCGTATAGGCACTTGTTTTATATAGCTTTGCCTGAAAAGGGGCCAGACTGAAGTGATCTAGGGAGGACTTAATTTTCTAACTAAAGTTCCACTTTAAAAACTTTAACCACTTCCCATCCTGCCTGTCAAATGACATCCAAGCCATCCTGGGTGGATGTCATATGACATCCTCAGGCCTCCTGGCTGCTAGGGGGTGCTCACGTGCCTGCTGCGTCACGCGGGTGCCAATGCGTGTGCCTGGCAGCCGTGATGTCCGACGGGTACATGCGATCGGCAGTTACAGAGCCAGGGACATGGACCTCTGTGTGTAAATACAGAGAGCCACGTTCTGTCAGAGGCCGATGGTGTGTCCCTTGTACATAGGGACACCGATCGGTCACCTGACCTCCCCCAATCAGTACCCCCCCAGTTAGAATCACTCCCTAGGAAACACATTTAACCCCTTCCCTGACAGTCACATTTATACAGTAATCAGTGCATATTTATAGCACTGTTCGCTGTAGAAATATGAATGGTCCCAAAATAGTGTCAAAAGTGTCCGAAATGTCAGCCACAAAAAAAAAAAAAAAAAAAAAAAAAAAAAATTATATTATATATATATAAATATATATATATATATATATATATATATATATATATATATATATATATAGTCATAAATCTATTTTGTAACTATAACTTTTGCGCAAATCAATAATCACTATGCGCTTATTGTTTTTTTTTTTTACCAAAAAATAAGAATACATATCAACCTAAACTGAAAAAAAAAAAAAAAAAAAAAAAAAAAAATTGGGATATTTATTAAAGCGAAAAAGTAAAAATATGTTGTTTTTTTCAAAATTGTCAGTTTCTTTTGTTTATAGTGCAAAAAATTAAAACCGCAGAGATGATCAAATACTACCAAAAGAAAGCTCCACAAAGAATATAAAAACAGTGCAGCGCAAAACTAATATAAATATATACTCATTTATGAATACAATATATGTGAAAATTATATCAATATATTAGTGTGAAAAAAAGTCCAACAAATGGAAATCCAGTGTGCCAAATCTTAGAATTCTTCACCACGTGATGATGGAAAAGCCAAACTTGAAAAGTGATCCCTCCACCAGTAAGAATGGGTATTCTCACCTCCACACATGGACCACTGTTTTACCAGATGGTCAAATAAGCAGATATCTCAAACATAGGAGACCAGGAAGCAGGATGTGACTCAAATTCTCATAAGACAGCCATACACATGGACCCGAACATGAAAGAAGGAATCACAATCTAAGTGCTCTCTGCTAAATTCAGGTATTTATTAAAAAGGTATAAAAAGCACAGGCTACTCGCATTTAGCCGGTATAAAAACGGCATATAAGGAAAAACAGGGCGTATATCTTTGTTCCCAGGACGGCAGCGAGCGTCGTTGTATGAGGCTCCTGAACCCCCGTACGCGTTGCGTTTTACAACTTCCTCAGCGGGGCGGAGCCTGAAACGTCACCGGCTTGCCTTTAAATACACTGCCGTTGTCATAGAGACCTTCCTGCAACAGAACATGGACACGCCAAGCGGAACGTCCAGCGTCATGTTCAAGTGTGGACAACTTTATTGTTCTCGCATAGAGGTCTGTAGACAACCTTAAAAGATAAAAATGACTATCGCCATCTTGTGGTCAAAAAGTAAATGGATTCAAATATTTTATTTTTAAAACATTTAGATCGCTCGATACCGTCCTCAAAACATACAATATTAATAAATAAATCAATCACAAAACAATAAATATCTCATATATTATCATACTAATTTTTTCCCCCATAAATGAAGAAATAACAATAAACATTAAAAATTAAATAAATATACCTCCAAAACAATATCTGTAAATAATTGAATATAAATAAATACCTATTTATTTGATATAAAACAGTTCAAGTCAAAGTGGACGGTCCTTCCCCCACGGCCTCTTTTTATCTATAAAGGCACCCTCTTTGAGGGATGTTGTGGCACCTGGGGTCATAGACCCTCCTTTATTCAAGAAAAATAGGATTTTTTCTTTTTGGTCAGGTTTTTATGCCTGTGGGCGATGCCAGGCCTGCAAACAATGTAAATTTAACATAAAAAAAAAACAAAGAATTCACATCATTTTCTACAAAAAAAATCATAAACCATCAAGAATCTGATCACGTGTAATACTGTAGGTGTGGTCTATATGCTGGAGTGTGACTGTGGACTCCAGTATGTAGGCTGCACCTCAAGATCTTTGGCAGTTAGAGTTGGTGAACATGTAAACAACATTAAGTTGGGGTTACGTTCCCATAGTGTCTCCAGACATTTTAGACAATGTCATGATAGGAATCCGAGATGTTTAAAATTTGGGGTTTGGAAAGGGTGGACAGACATTGGAGGGGAGGTAACTATATTTCGACACATTAGCCAAAGAGAATCTTTTTGGATTTTTGAGGCGAAGGTGCTTACCCCCGAAGGACTCAATGTCGACTTTGACTTGAACTGTTTTATATCAAATAAATAGGTATAATTTTATTATTTATATTCAATTATTTACAGATATTGTTTTGGAGGTATATTTAATTTTTAATGTTTATTTATTGTTATATTTCTTCATTTATGGGAAAAAAATTAGTATGATAATACATGAGATATTTATGGTTTGTGATTGATTTATTAATATTGTATGTTTCGAGGACGGTATCGAGCGATCTAAAGGTTTTAAAAATAAAATATTTGAATCAATTTACTTTCTGACCACAAGATGGCGATAGTCATTTTTATCTTTTAAGGTTGTCTACAGACCTCTATGCGAGAACAATAAAGTTGTCCACACTTGAACATGACGCTGGACGTTCCGCGTTCTGTTGCAGGAAGGTCTCTATGACAACGGCAGTGTATTTAAAGGCAAGCCGGTGCCGTTTTTAGGCTCCGCCCCTCTGAGGCAGTTGTAAAACGCAACGTGTACGGGGGTTCAGGAGCCTGATACAACGTCGCTCGCTGCCGTCCTGGGAACAAAGATATACGCCCTGTTTTACCTTATATGCCGTTTTTATACTGGCTAAATGTGACTTTTGGATTTTTGTGAATATCCTGCTTAGTGTTCAGCTAGCATTACTGGTGAACATAAACCATTGTTTTTTTCTCACTTTTACCACTTTTATTCATTTATTTATGATCTATATTTTTGCGCTGATTGCACTCTTGTTTTTTTGTAAAAGAAAGCTCTATCTGTAGAAAAAATTAAAAAAGGGGACATAAATTTTGTTTGGGAGCCACGTCGCATGACCGCGCAGTTGTGATTCAAAGCGTGACAGTGCTGAAAATTGGCCTGGGCAGGAAGGGGGTGAAAATGCCCGGCATTGAAGTGGTTAAAGATGGCTCTTCTTAAAACAGAACTACTGAAGAAGACTCATTCTGTTTTAAAAAAAGACAAAAAAAGCTCAAATGATAAAAGTAAAATAGAAAAGCATTTATTCACACCAATCACACATACACACAGTGCAATCCTTACAAGCATACAGTTTAAAAAAAAAATATTCATGATCAAAGTCCTTTACTGATCAGTCAGTCTTTGGCGTATGTTCCGGGATTTTACATTTTCCAGCTTCCTTTTTTTGAAGACAGAAGTCCCAACTACTGTGTCCCCAAGAGAGGTGATGGTCTTCTCCTTGAAATAGACTTTTGGCTCTTGTGGAATGTCAGGTACTGAGGCTTGTGGTTCATCATATTCCATATTTGGAAGCTCTAAATCCACATTGTCGCTATAAAAAAACATATAGATCACTAAAATTAGAGGAACTTTTTTTCTATCTATATACAGTACAAATGAGCTTTCTGCATTTACCTATATTGTACAGGAATTCATCGAACAGTTATACAGATTTTACTATTATGATGGTTAGAAAAAAAGATTTGAGAACCCATCTTTGGTGTAGAAAAGAAGTACTGCAAATCAATGTAGTTATCAGCTCTGCTAACAGATATGTTTTAACTTAAACTCATAATCAAACCTTTAAATATATTGCACCTTACTAATACTTAAAGCGGAGCTCCATCAAGAATTTTTTCTTTTTTTAATGCTGCAAAACAAAATATTTTTTTTTATACATACCTGAAGTGCCTGTTGCTAGGCAGATCGTCCTAATCTGCCACTTCCTGATCCACGGTCCGGCTTCTTTCTTCTGCTCCTTGGCTGCCTCCTGTGGAATGGGGGGGAGCGGTGTCTTCTGGGACGTTGTGTGTGTGTCCCAGGAGACATCCTCCATTCACCTTGCGCAATAGGGAATCGGGTGGTGAAGCTGCAAGGCTTCACTACCCGATTCCCTCACCGAGGATGGTGGCGGGGCAGCCGAGACCTGAGCATTTGCTCGGCTTCGGCTACCATCATCGCGGGCACCCTGGACAGGTAAGTCTCCCTACCAAAAGTCAGCAGCTACAGTGTTGGAAGCTGCTGACTTTTAATTATTTTTTTTAACCAGACCTCCGCTTTAAATACATTGGATGCATTCATTTTCATTTTAGACTTTTTCCCTTAATTCCTATTTGGTGATCTGGCCATCAAGTCTGTTATTTTTTTACCTTCTTATAACAGACCAAACTGTCCAGCAAAAATGGCTTTTAAAAGGGTCGAGACAAACCATATAAACACGGACAGGGGTGCTTACAATGATCAGCCTTTATTCATTAATTTATAAAAAACCTTTGTAACCGCTTTTAAAAAAGTTTTAACTGGAGTTCAGGTGTAATTTGTTAGTCAAGTCCATCTAATCTGCTACCCTCCACTCAGACTGACAATACGCCTTTCCAGAGGTGTCTGCTTTACCAATTCATCCAGAATGGGGACACCCTTAAAAGGCCCGTAGACACGATACCTAAATCTGATGGAAAAATTCATACGAGGAGCTATCTGCTGCTTTTCAGATCGTTAGTCGACAGCCGATTTCACTTTTTCGTCAGACAAAAGCTGGGATGTGCAGACTATAACATTCGGATGTGAACTCAACGTACGATTTTCATTTCTTTGGTATGGTTTTTGTACAGAAATGTTATATATATATATATATATATATATATATATATATATATATATATATATATATATATATATATATATATATATATATATATATATATATATATATATATATATATATATATATATATATATATATATATATATTCGCAAGAGCAAGGCTGCGCATGCTCAGAAACAAAAGGATACATACAAAACTATTTAACACATTACGTCACTTCTGACGTTGCATTCTGTCTTACAAAAAAATTTGTATTGTGAGTAACGTCTTCAGTTTGTAACATGAGATTAGCATGCCGAAAATCTAATCGTGTGTACGAGGCATGTTACTGGCTGGATCAGCAGGTGAAAAAAAAAAAAAAAACCCCAACAACCTTAAAAAAGAAACCTATGCAGCCACCCAGATGCTACCAGTTCCTGATTTAGAAAGTGGCCAATTTTATTTTTTAAATCCACTGCAGTTGTGATCAAAAATACCGAACAGCTTGTTGGTATTATATTAACCCTTTTTCTACCAGAGCAGTTTTTGTGTTTACTACTGTTTACTTTTAAAAAAACAATCATTGTATACCCAAAGATTTAAAACCCCTAAAACATTTTAGATTTTCTTAAGGCTGGGTTCACACTACAGTAGTACAACTTTCATCCTACTTTGCTCTGCGACATCCTACCTTAGTCCTACATTGATCCTACATCCATCCGACTTTCATGAACAGGATACTACTTTGCTCCGACTTTGTGATAGTATGACTTTGACCAATCAAAACAATCCCAGTGTGAGATAAATTCCTTTTACTGCTGCTGTAATCACATGTCGGATGGTAAGGACAAGGATCCTACTTTGATCCGACTTTAATGATATTCAAAGTCGGACCAAAGTAGTACAGGGAGCATTTTCAAAGTCGGACCGCCTTGTGTCGGACCAGATAAGACAGCTCTCATAGGGAAACATTGATTTTCACACGTCATGCGACATGAGGCTCCCAATGTCGGGAGCGTTTGTCAGACCAGTGTGAACCCCGCCTGAAACAGACAGACAGAGACTGAGAACAAAATTAGTGGCAATTCAAAATATGTATGTCACATGATTAGTGCAACTTTCTTTTTTTTTTTAAGTGCAACATTTTTAGTAGAATAAAAAAGATGAATGCTGAGTAAATAGATGTCAAGCCTTAAAACTGTGTGCGCCTGTGAAACTTTCATGGAGGTCAAGTCAGTAAAATGTTCTTCCAGCAGGGGTTCAATTGTAGTGTATGATGATTCAACCCCCCCCCCCAATCCTTAAAGCGGGGGTTCATCTGGATTTTTTTTTTTTTTTTTAAAAGCCAGCAGCTACAAATACAGCAGCTGCTGATTTTTAAAAGTTAACACTTACCTATCCAAGTCGCCGCAACGTCGGCAGCCCAGCTCTCGGCTTCCCCCGCCGTCATCCTCGTTAAGGGAAACTCGGTTCCCTACTGCGCATGTGAGAGTCGCGCTGTGCAGTTTCCACTGGTCCCTGTTGTGTTCTGGGAGCCCGAGTGTTTCCCAGAACACACCCAGGGGGGGTGGGGGGTCAGGTTGAAGCAGAGGGGCAGGACTCTCGCGGGAGTCTATACCCAGAAGTGGTGCAAATACCTGTTTTATACAGGTATCTTTACCCCCTCCCCCCTGAAAGGTGTCAAATGTGACATCGTAGGGGAGGGGGGAGGGGTTATGGGAGGGTTGCCAAAAAGCGGAGGTTCACTTTTGGGTGAACCTCCGCTTTAACATTACAGAGTAACACCCCCCTGCCCCCCACCATTTATCACTGATTTAAGTGTCTGGGTGCAACTTAGATTTCTAAAAAAAAAATATTCCACTAAACAAACACGCATGCTCACCATAACACAATATTAGCAGAAGTTGCCCAAAGGGTGGCGCTAAACAGCTGAAAAAACACATCGTTTTGTGTTTGTTGGCAGACAATTCTTTGCCGTTTGTATGCAGTACAAGTTCCTGGCCAACGCCCTTCGGACAAAAGTCCTACGCTTTGTCCAATGAAAATCCGAGTGTGTGTATGAGGCTTAAGTTACATTGCTAACATTTTTTACCCCCCCCACTAAACATTATTTTTCATCACACTGGGGACAAAAATCCCCAATGTAGCTTTTCTTGGTGTCAGGCTCTCTTCAATGAGACATCTGGGGTTTGCTTATTTGACATTTGCCAGGGTGTGTGGAAGCAATCGGGTGGCTATACAGTTGCCCGATCACTTCCATCTGACAGCTGGCTTGTCAGATTTACACACATTACAACAGCAGCTGGGAGTGTGTAACCCCCCCCCCCCCCCCGTGCTGATGTTGGCGTATGACATACGTTGGTGGCAGCGAAAGGGTTACTATTGCTACTTACTATGGGTCTTCCTCCTGTGTAATTTCCTCCCATGACCCGTATGGATTGGCCTTTTTTGGCCTTTGGCTAGGAATCTGCTTCTTAGAGGAATCATCTTCTTTAGTATCCTGCTTGACTTCATTGTCTTCTTCTTTACTATCCACTTCAGGGGTCTTATCCGTTTTCTTTTCCTTTTTACTCTACAAAACACAACATTTTAATACATCAATATTGTGCAAGCCACAAAGTTATATTTTAGATTTTGCCCACATCCAGGAGCCTACAATGGGCAGGTTTATAGATCCATTTTCTGAATTAAACAAACAAGTCCACAAAGATATTAGTATTTTAGCATTTTGTAATTGCATAGGAGAGCTTAAGGTTTAAAGAGTAACTCCACTTTTGTTAAGAAAAAAAAACAAAAAACATTCCCCTCTGGGTGATCTATGTACATTACAAGGATTTTAAACTTTGTTGCAGATTCCTAACTTTTGTGGTTCTGAAGAAATCCCTGTGTGTTTCTCTGTGTCCATGCAGGAAAGTGGGTCTAATGGGAGGGGTTTTATAATTATCAATCAGCTGTGCATCTGCAGAGCACCAATGAGGAAAGCTGCTGGGCCTGCATCCCTTTAGATGTGATTACCTATTGGGAGTATCTCACCAAAAATGGCATTTGCGTTTCAGGGGATGCCTGAAATCTGATTTGTATCTTAATGCAGACTTCTGGGAAAATCAGTGAGCCAATCACACAAGCAGACAATTATGTTGTTGGGGGGCGTTCTGTACACATTCTGTGAACATCTCCCGGTGGCAATATTGCATTCCATTTTCAGAAAATTACAGCGGCTACAGATTTGTAAATGCAATAACTTTTGCGCAAACCAAACGCTTATTGCGATTATTTTTACCAAAAATATGTAGAAGAATACGTATCGGCCATATTTTTGAGGGATATTTATTATAGCAAAAAAATATTGCATTTTTTTTCAAAATTGTCGCTCTATTTTTGTTTATAGCGCAAAATATAAAACAAACGCAGAGGTGATCAAGTACCACAAAAAGAAAGCTCTATTTGTGGGGGGGGGAAGGACGCCAATTTTGTTTGGGAGCCACGTTGCACGACCGCAGAATTTTCAGTTAAAGCAATGCAGTGCCAAATCGCAAAAAAAGGGGCCAGGTCCTTTACCTGCATAATAGTCCGGGTCTTAAGTGGTTAAAGTTTTACTAAACCCACAACAGTAAAATCAGCATGCTTGCAATACTCATTGTGGAACCTAAGGGGTTAATCCTCTGCATTGTGTAAAAAGGCCGTTTGATCTGGTCCTTTCTAATCCTCCTCTTCCACTGTGCCCAATCTCCTGATAGAACAGAGGCAAGGGGACAAGCTACACATTCTCAGTTCGGTGTGTATTATTTTTTCTTGGAAGAGTGCATGTGAACAACACATGGCCAATCAGCACTGTCCAAACAGATGGTCAGGGGTCCTGCAACCTCAAAAGGACAGTCAGAGAATGAAAACTCCTGCTAAAATCTCCAACCAGACACTGATAGAAGTCACTGCTTTCAGCAGTGTATTTTTACTAAAACTATTGCATCTCCATGTTCTGTGTACTGTGGGAGACCAGATATAGTGAAGGCAGGGTCCTGGGTTTAGTCAATGGGAAATAAAAAGTGTGTTACAAAAAGTATGCATTACAAAGCTATGAATTATATGATGTTGTGCAAAATAGTTTGGTAAGCTCACGGCTGCTGTGCCTGAGATAATGGTGGAGAAAAAAAAAAAAAGCCGTTTATGGAAATCAGAAAAGGCAGCAGAGGCTTCTAGCAGCCATTATCTGTTGATAACCTTGGTAAAAAAAATAAAGTACAAAAAACGCAAAGATGAACAAGCAGTGTGAGCTACCAATTCCAGAAATGACACAGTGGCAATCAAGATAAGTGTGCTTAGACAATAGCAGAAGTGGATATAAGGCAGAAACAGTCAGTGCCACTTTGTAACTAAATTGAACCAGGGACACATAGATGGAAGGTTGGGGCCTGGTGGACTGGCAGTCAAGGTAAGGGTGCTCAGGCAACAGTTGAAGTGTACAGTATATAAGGTAGAAGTGTTGATTGTTTTTTTTGGAGGCCCCATTGAACGCAGAAGCTTTTTTGGTAACCAAACCATCAATAACACAAAAGTTTGAGTTTGGCATGGGACATGTAAATTTATAAAATTTTGAATCCAACGACATCATGAGAATTTCCAGATAAAAAAAAAAGAGAAGGTGTCTCATTTCCCCATAAACAGATATTGGAAACAGTGGTCTTACCCGAAAATTGATTTTAACAGTTTTTGTTACGGAAGGTGCTGATGTGGCTTGCTCCGATTGGCTGGACTCATCCGACGATGTCTCAGGTTTTAACTCCACACTGTCGGCCTTTTCCTCTGCAACTGTATCTTCTGGTTTGTCTGTGGGACTTTCTTGATCTTCTTTAGATGGAAGACCACAAATAAAGTCCTCTGGTTTTTCCCACCTGGATTCTGCAGAAAATAAAAAACCCATTTAATTACTGCAGTCAGGGTAATGGATAGGCTATGATTATTGGTAGAAGCCCATACCTCCTGTTTCAGCATTGTAGTAGTATGTGTAACCCTCTTCAGACACACCTTCTACCCACACAGGTTTGGCTCCTTGCTATATAAAATAAAAAATAGTTTTGAATAAAAAAAACAAAAAAAAAAATTGATTATATATTTTACACACACATATCTCTCATAAGAAAAAGATCATACATGTACATATGAGCATTTTGCCATACATGGGTATGGGCAAAGCTGTAAAAACCGCAAACAAATCAGACTATTAAAGGGATTTATAGGACTGTTGACTCTAAATCTATTGCCATGTTACTGGCAAAATAGGTCTACAGCTGGCTATACAAATAGCTTATCTGGACAATAAATGTAACCTTAACCACTTCTGCCCCAGAAGAATTGGCTGCTCAATCACAGAGCCATTTTTTTTGCGATTAGGCACTGCGTCGCTTTAACTGACAATTGCGCGGTCGTGCGACGCTGTACCCAAACAAAATTGACGCCCTTTTTTCTCACAAATCAAACATTTTGGTGGTATTTGATCATCTCTGCGATTTTTATTTTTTTGCGCTATAAAAAAAAAAAAAAAAAAAAAAAAAAAAAAAAAAACACACCACACACACACCCCAAAAATTTTGTACTTTTTGCTATAATAAATATCCCCAATTTGTTTTCTCAGTTTATGCCGATATATTCTTGAAAAAAAAAAAAAAAATTTTTATATATATATATATATATATATATATATATATATATATATATATATATATATATATATATATATATATATATATATATATATATATATATATATATATATAAAAATCTCAAAAGTTACAGTGTCTACAAAATAGGGGGATTTATAGCATTGTTATTTATTTTTTTGTAAATAGCTACTATTTTTATCGGGACTGCGACATTATAGCGGACACCACATCGGACACCTTTAACACATTTATGGGACCACTGTAGTTTATACAGCGATCAGTGCTATAAAAATGCACAGATTACTGTAAAAGTCACTGGCAGGGAAGGGGATAACACCAGGGGGCAATCAAGGGGTTAATTGTGTTACCTAGGTGTGTTTCTAACTGGGGGGGGGGACCTGACTAGAGGAAAATGACAGATCGTGGTTCCTAGCTATTAGGAACCACGATCTGCCTCTCCTCACAGAACAGGGATTTGTGTGGGATTTACACACACACACACACACACACACACACACACACGTGTCCCTGTTCTGCCTCTCGTGCCCGCAACCTCCGGTCATGAGCATCAGCACACGCACCTGCTATCCCCCTTAAAAGGGACCGACGTACAGCTACGATGGTTCGAGGGATCTTTCCGACCGGCCGCCGTATTAATGACGGCGGCTGGTCGGAAAGTGGTTAAAGGAAGCTTCTGATCACTTAACAAGCACATCTATTGTGTGGAATGGTAGATGGAAGTAGTAGACGGCAGTGGTTGAAAGTTCTGGCTAATCTCAATCTCTCTTTTTTTTTGTCAGCAAGGATGAACAGAAAATACACATTTTTTTCTACCCAACGGATTTGTTGCGATACTGGTGTGCTTACATAAATTAAAGAAATTGTGCTGAAGTCATTGTACAACAATAACGGCACATTAAAATGACCTAATCTACTTAAGAAATTACACGTGCTCTTGTCACTTGTTGAATTTATAAAAGGAGACCTGCATTTGTTTATTAAAGATTGATTTCATGTTAGTGTTTTTATGGGACTCCACTGACCTGATGGTTTCTAAAGTGCCACCAGCATGTCTCTATTGACTTCCTACTATGAAGCTGATGCTTGTTCCGGTCTACTCTTGCTGCCCTTGACACATGATAGGCCGCCATCAACCAATCGTGTCTTTATTTTGGTCCTATACAGGTTTGTGCGTATACGCGTGTCTGTCTCAGTGTGTGTATGTTTGTGTTACTTTTTAATCCTGATCTCCCTTCCTATACCATCAAAACTGCTTTTTTTTTTAGGCCTTTTTCATAAATTGCAGCAAAGACTGCTGCTCCTCTGAAGAAAAAAAAAAAAAAAAATCCATATTCAGACTTTTTTTTCCAGAGGCATTTGACAGGCGATAAAGGAGGCAATATGTTGCCTCCTTACCACCGGTTTTAACCCTCTAAATGCAACATCACCACACCAAAACCATGTGCAATGCCCACAGTTACGAGGTGGTTGCAGTGCAGCCCCATTTACCTGGGAGGTATACTTCCAGCCATGCCCACATCATGTATACACCCCCGGCTGCTGCCTTTGCAGCTAAAGGGGGAGCAGTTGGGGGTGGTAAAAACAGCTCAACTGCATGTTTCTACTGCCTCTAACCTCACATGTGAACAAGCTCTTGGGTCACATCTGTGTGGCTGCCCATGCATTTTAATAGGTAGCCCTATCTGCAGAAATGCAGGAAAGAAGCCCCTGACCCTTTTTTTTTTTTTTTTTAATTGCGGTGCGCCAAGAACACCAAGACCATTTGACAATGTGTGGGGCACCATTAGGAATTAATGGCAACCTTAACCACTTCAGTCCCCGGAAAGGTTTCTTCCCCTTAATGACCAGGCCCTTTTTTGCGACACAGCACTGCGTTGCTTTAACTGACAATTGCGTGGCCGTGCTACGCTGTATCTAAATAAATATGATGGACTTTTCCCAAAAATAGAGCTTTCTTTAGGTGGTATTTGATCACCTCTGCAGTTTCTTTTTTGCGCTATAAACAAAAAGGCCAACAATTTAAAAACAAATATATTTTCTACCTTCTACTATAAAACACAAAAAAAAATATATATATTTCCTTCATCAATTTAGGACAATGTTCTAAATAATTCGAAAAAAAAAAAAAAAAAATATTCCAATAAGCGTATATTGATTGGTTTGCGCAAAAGTTATCGCGTTTACAAACTATAGAATAGGATTCATGACATTTTTATATTTTACTAGTAATGCCAGCGACATTGCGGCGGACAAATCTGACACCAAGTGACACTTTTTTGGGGTTCAGTGACACCAATACAGTGACCAGTGCCAACAAAATACACTGATTACTGTATAAAATGACACTGGCAGGGAAGGGGTTAACACCAGGGGCCATCATAGGGTTAAGTGTGCTCCTAGTGAGTGATTTCTAACTGTGTGGGGGATGGACTGACTGGGAGAAGAGACATCTGTGTTCCTGATTAGCATAAAACAAGATCTCTCTTCCTCTGACAGACCGCTGTTCTTCCTCTCCAGCGAACGATCACGGGTCCCGGCAGCCAGACAGGCAAATTTGCTCCTGCTGTGTCCAATCACAGCGGTAGTGGGTTGGCGCGCGCGCGCCCCAGACCCTGAGGCTGAAGCAACGTACTGGTACTTTGTTTTGTGCCGCCAGGCCGCTCTGCCACAGTAAATGTGCGGTGGGTGGTCCTGAAGCAGTTAAAGAGCAGAGCATTTGTCTACCGGTCAGGAAGGAGTGCAATTTTGTGTGCGTTCCGTGACATGCAGTAACATAAACCAAGCCTTGGGCCGGGGGGCCTCGAGGCTGAAAATACTTGAAGGGTGCCCAACTGGAAAAAAGGTTGAGAAACTCTGGTCTAAAGAACTTCTAAACCCCATTCTCAATTTAATGTTCTGAAAAATAACGGTCTCACCTCTTCAGACTTGTCCTCAGTGTCCTGGAATCCATCTGGTGCCTCCCACTGAGTATCTAGGATAAAAAAAAAAAAAAAAAATGTAATGTAATAGGATGTAATATGTTACTGTAACACTGACCCCTGCACTTTGTGACAGGGAGCAGGGGATCTTTTGCTTCAGCTCACTGTCACAATTTAAAAAAACTGCGGGCGGGTGGGCAGAACAGCATTATTCATTCACAAAGTTCTGTGAATGTGAAGACTTCAAGTATCAGCTTGTAGTCCTCAATGAACTATCAGGGTGTCCATTAATTGTTCCTGTCAGTGTGAAACAGCCTGCATGTACGATGTATAGGGCAGATAGCTTACACTGACAGGGGCAGATCCACAAAGAAAGTACGCCGGCTTATCTATTGATACGCTGACGTACTTTCAAATTTCCCGCGTCGTATTTTTGTTTTGGATCCTCAAAACAAGATACGACGGCATCTGGGTTAGATCCGACAGGCGTACGTCTTCGTACGCCTTCGGATCTTAGATGCAATTCTTCGGCGTCCGCTGGGTGGCGTTCTCGTCGTAATCCACGTCGAGTATGCAAATTAGCTATTTCCGACGATCCACGAACGTACGAGCGGCCATCGCATTGTTTTACGTCGTTTCCGTTTGGCTTTTTTCGGCGTATAGTTAAAGCGGCTATCTGGTGTCTTACTCAATGTTAAGTATGGCCGTCGTTCCCGCGTCAAATTTGAAATTTTTTATTTTGTTTGCGTAAGTCGTCCGTGAATGGGGCTGGACGCCATTTACGTTCACATCAAAACCAATGACGTCCTTGCAACGTCATTTGGAGCAATGCACCCTGGGAGTTTTGACGGACAGGGCATGCACAGTTCGTTCGGCGCGGGGACGCGCTTCATTTAAATGAAACATGCCCCCTACTCGCCGCATTTGAATTCCGCGCCCTTACGCCGCGAGAGATACACTACGCCGCTGTAACTTACGGCGCAAATTCTTTCTGGATTCAAAGATTTGCCAAGTAAGTTACAGCGGCGTAGCGTATCTCAGATACGCTGCGCTGGTGCAGATCTTTGTGAATCTGCCCCACAGTCTGTGGGAGTCCTGCATGGTACAATGCTTTTGAGGCTCCTATAAAAAATATATATATATATATATATATATATATATATATATAAAAATTACCTGCAATTACCTTTTTTTTTAATAGTGAACTTATCCTTTAAACATTTCACAATGTTGAATCTATATAGTAAAACATGCAGTACCTCCAGACAATGTATTGTAGTAGTATGGGTATCCTTCTGAAGAGTATGCCTTTGTCCATTTTTTTTTAGCATGGTGTTTTTCTATAGCTTCTATTTCTTTCCTTTTTTGTTCATCACGTGCTCTTCTCTCCTCAATTGTTGGACCTACAGGAGCTATAGGAGCTAGAGAAAAATGTAAGTTATTACTTTTAGGGTTTTACACTCAATGAAAGAAATCTAAAAACCCACACGTTGTCACCATACAACTATAAAAAACACATTGTTTAACCACTTCAGTGCCGTAAGGTATTACCCACTTCCTGACCAGGCGGTTTTTTGCGATACGGCACTGCGTAGCTTTAACTGACTATATCGCCGTCGTGCAACACAAAGTGGCACAAAATTGTGAAGTGGAAGGAAAGTGATAAATGGTTTTCAAATTGTTATTTATTTTTTACAAAAAAAAAAAAAAAAAAAAAAAAAAAAAAAAAGCTGAAAAGTGTGGCGTGCATTTGTATTCAGCCCCCCTTTACTCCGATACCTCCAACCAAAATCTAGAGGAACAAATTGCCTTCAGAAGTCACCCAATTGGTAAATAGAGTTCACCTGTGTGTAATTTAATCTCAGAATAAATACAACTGTTCTGTTAAACAAAAAATACAAAGGAAGTATGGACAGCCGCACTCCAGAAAAAAAACGTTTCGGTTGCCTTTATTGGTAAAAGGATAAAAGCACTACAAATCACAGCAGTACAAAACGCGCCAACTGTATATCTCCATTCTTGCTGGAATTTGTAGTGCTTTTATCCTTTCACCAATAAAGGCAACCGAAACGTTTTTTTCTGGAGTGCGGCTGTCCATACATCCTTTCTATTTTTGCCTGGAGCATTTCTGGCACCCGTGGTTTTCTGAGAGGACATTGATTTAACAATCACATCCACCTGGAGCGGTAACTCCCTTTCCTGACGCATTCATGGCAGCACACAATGGGTTGTGACTCCGCCCCCACAACCTGACAGGATTGGTTACCTATAAATTTGAAGAGGGAACACCCCGCACCATTCTCTTTTTTATCCTCACCTGACAAGACTGGACGTTACAAGAAGATTTGCCTCTTACCGCAATCGCCCCAGCAGGTTCAGGCCTCTCCTGTTTGGAAGTCCCTCCTGTACAGTCTCTAATAGAGCTATATGGTGGGAACCCCGCTCTGGTGGTCTCAGGGGTCTGTCCAAGGTCTCATCCTGGCAATTTATCCTGGCTGTTTTACAAGCTTTAAATAAGCTTAATATGGCATGGCTCCCCTTTCCTTTTTGCTAGATTCCTTGCTTCCTAGAGGCTGCTGTGCTGCTCTGGCTCATTTTGGTGGTCTTATTTGTTTATTCTAGTCCCCAGTTTGCCCAATAGTTTACCTGGGCTTTGCTGGGCTCTGCTGTCCCTCTCACCGCCGCCACCGCGTCTCCTGGTCGCTCTGCGCATGCGCGCAGCAGGCTGATGGCGTCAGCGATTACCTTTCGCCCTCACCCAAGATGGCGGCGGTCGGCGCGGGACGCTACTGCGCATGCGCGGCCGCGTCATCAGCGCCGCCAATTTTAAAAATAGGGAAATCTGTTTTTCCTCCCTCTAGGCTGCTGCTCTGCCTAAAAAATTTCAGGAAAGCTCTCCAGGTACTTGGGGGCTTCTCTCCTTCCAGGCCCTTCTGCTCCTTTCTCCTCTCCTAAGCCTAACATCTCCATTTCTCTTTTCAGACACCTGCTGCTGTCCTTGCATCCTTTTCATGGAGCCCACTGCCCTAGCAGACCACCACCAGCAAACAAGGTAAGGAGGCCGTCCAAGTTGGTAAGTAGTGAAGAGACAAAAGAGTGCCGGCCACTAACACTGCATTGTTTTTGCAGTCCCATCAGGCCTAGAGATGCAAGTCCACGGCAAAGAAGGAGGTCCAGCCGTGCATCCAGCAAACGCTCTCGCAGAAGTCGGTCAAGATCACCCTCTCGCCATTATCGGAGGCATAGCCGATCACATCGCAGCCGCTCCCGTCGAAGCCGGTCTCACCGCAGACGGTCACCATCAGTTCACCGCGAGCATTTTCAGACCCGTCCTGCAGCAAATGCTTGCTGGGTGTGCGGTGCTGCTGCATTGCCAGGAAAATTAGCCTGTCGCTCCTGTTTTGCCGAGGCAACCAGAGAGAAGGAAGCTGACGCCAGAATGGCCACGGATATCTTAAGAGAGTCGGTACGGGAATCAATCATGGAGACCACGGCCATGCCTACTAACCCTATTCCGGGTCCTTCATCCGCGCACGGCTCGTATGCCCAACTAGCAGAGACCCACTCTGACTTCGGAGAACGCGAGCCAACATCAGGATTTGATTTCAGCTTAGTGGAGCCCTTTGCCCGCTCTGTTAAGGAGGCTATCGGCTGGGAGGAAACCATAGAAGAACCCCAAAAACTCGGGAAATACTTCCCTGAATTAAGAAAAGATCCTGAGCTGTTTCCATTCATTGAGGAACTGGAGGATCTCATTAAGGACGAATGGGAAAAGCCGGACAAGCGGCCCAGCCTGTCCAATAAGCTGGCAAAGCTGTACCCTCTAAAGGAGTCCAAGGTCACCTCCTTCATTAATGCTCCTATTGTGGACTCATCCCTCATGCGACTCGCTAGGCATGTCACCTTGCCGATAGAGGATGCGGTCACCTTCCGTGATGTCCTCGATCGTAAGATCGACTTGGAACTGAAAAAAGCCTACTCCTCGGGCAGGGGGGGCCTGCAGGCCAGCCATCACCACAGCGGCCGTGGCTAAGGCCATTTCTGCATGGGCGGCCAATGCGGAGAAAGCCCTCCTAGAAGGGACCGACCAGAATGAAGTGCTCTCCTCCCTACAAGAAATCAGGCTAGCAGGCGACTTCATGGCAGGAGCCTCAGTGGACATTATTCGCTCCACCGCTAGATCTATGTTGGCCTCAGTAATGGCCCGCAGGGCCTTATGGCTGAAACCCTGGGTCGCTGACTCTGCTTCCAAATCTAATTGGTGTAAAATACCCTATGACGGCACGAATCTGTTCGGTGCGAAACTGGACTCAGCAATTTCTAAAGTCACAGGAGGGAAGTCTGGACTTATTCCCTCCGACAGAAAGCCCAAGCCTCAGAAGGGCCCTGCCTTCAGGCGCAATCTGCCGGACAGGTACAGGGATACTAGATCCTACCGCTGGGGGCAGAACCAGGGCAAGGATTTCAGAAGGGATTGGAGGTCGACTCGTCCTTCCTTTGCGAGAGTCCAGAAATCCAAGGCCTTCACCGCCGGAGACCAGCAGAAGTCCTTTTGAAAGCTCGCCTGCCCACCCAGCTCAGGTGGGCGCCAGGCTCAGGAGTTTTGCACGAATTTGGGCAGAGCACATAAGAGACCCGTGGACACTCTCCACGATCAGATATGGCCACAAGTGGAATTTTATGTCACTCCCAGGAAGTTTCTTTCGTCCTACCAAGGTTCCTTCTTCCCCGGACAAGAGGAAACTGCTCCTGCAGTACGTCTCGGAGTTAATTCAGAAGGAGGCAGTCATAGAGGTTCCTCCGCACCTAAGGGGCAGGGGATTTTATTCCCCTCTATTCTTGGTGCGAAAGAAGTCGGGGGATCTTCGGCCCGTTCTGGACCTCAAACGGCTCAACGCAAACATCAGAATAGAGGCCTTCAAGATGGAGAGCCTCCAGTCCATCCTTCTGGCAGTAAATCTGGGAGACTGGATGCTGTCCGTAGATTTGTCGGACGCCTATCTCCATGTGCCAATCCATCCAGCCTTCCAGAAATTTCTCCGTTTCTCCATCAACAAGTGCCACTTCCAGTTCCGATGTCTACCATTTGGCATCTCCTCGGCACCCAGAACGTTCACGAAGGTTCTCCTTCCCCTCATTGCACTCCTCAGGGAAAAGGGACTACGGGTACACCACTACCTAGACGACATTCTCCTATTGGCAGAAGATCGGGAGACTCTGCTCCTCCAGCGGGAGACCCTAATATCTACCCTCCAGAACTTTGGCTGGTTGATCAACTGGCGGAAGAGCAGCCTGCAACCTTCACAGGTCACGATATTCCTGGGAGCAGAGCTGGATACCAAGCGGAACAGGGTACAGCTCCCGTCAGAAAAGGTGGTACCTTTGGTACAGAAAGTACAAAACCTAATGTCGTCCAGACGTCCGTCAGCCAGAACCTGCCTGAGCATGCTGGGCTCCATGGCATCAACCATACCCATGGTGCAGTGGTCCCAGTGGCACATGAGAACGTTGCAGAACGCATTCCTCAGACAGTGGAACGGGACCTCAATGTCCCAGTCCATCCGTATTCCCGACTGGGTGAAGCACTCACTTTGGTGGTGGACTCACCACCCCAACCTCAGAAGATTCAGGCCTATAGTCCCTCCAAGTCCGGAAATAGTGACTACGGACGCCAGTCAGAGAGGTTGGGGGGCTCATTATCAGGACCATGCGGTCCAGGGTCGTTGGCACTTTCCAGCCCAGGGTGTAGTCTCCAACGTATTGGAGCTACGAGCAGCCTTCCAAGCCCTCTTGGCCTTCGCACCTCTACTACGAGGGAAGAGTGTCCTTCTCCGGATAGACAACAAGGTCGCGGTGGCCTATATTCGAAGACAGGGGGGTACCCGGAGTCGCACGCTGTCGGAAGAAGTTCGTCCCATAGTGGAGTGGGCTCAGGTACACCTTCTGGACCTGAATGCAGTATATGTCCCGGCAGCGCAGAATGTGCTAGCCGACTATCTGAGCCGGGAATCGCTCTCGAACAACGAGTGGTCTCTGAACCACCGGGCATTCTCCCTCCTAACGAAGGCATGGGGCATCCCAGAGGTCGACTTGGCAGCAACACCAGCGAATGCCAAATGCCCGAGGTTCCTCTCCAGAGCTCCCTTTCGGTCAGCCGAGGGGACGGACTGCCTAGTACACCCGTGGGACTTCAACCTGGGGTACATCTTTCCCCCAACTCCTCTAATAGCGAGGTTCCTAGCCAGGCTCCGGAGATCCTCAGTCACAGTAATCATGGTGGTGCCATTCTGGCCGAGGAGGCCGTGGTTCACGACCCTCTTGCAGCTCAACACCCGGCCTCCAATCCACCTGCCGTTCTCAGCAGATCTCCTATATCAAGGCCAGTTCCTCCATCCGGCCCCGGACAGACTGCACCTAACAGCATGGAGGTTGAGAGGATTAGGCTGAGAGAACAAGGTTGCTCCCAAGAGGTGATAACGACACTGATGCAAGCCAGGAAAAATTCCACAAATACCACCTACACTAGGGTTTGGGAAAGATTCTTCCTGATGGCACAATTAAAAGGCTGGGATCCTGTCTCTCCAGCTCCATCCCAAATTCTGGAGTTCCTGCAGTCGGGCGTTGATAAGGGACTTAATTCAAGTACCCTCAAGGTACAGATATCCGCCCTGTCCGCCAAAACAGGCACTAGATGGGCTATTCATCCTCTGGTTATTCAATTCATGAGAGCTTGTCTGAAGATCAGACCCCCCAGAAGACCATCCTTTCCTACATGGGACCTTTCGGTGGTTCTAGAAGCTCTCTCCTTACCACCCTTTTTTCCGTTTGACTCCATTTCCCTGTGGGACTTGACTCTGAAATTATCCTTCCTCATCGCTATTTCTTCAGCCAGAAGGGTGTCAGAGATCCAGGCTCTGATGGCCAAGGAGCCCTACTTAGTCTTCCTATCCGACAGAGTGGTACTAAGGCCTTCAGATCGTTTCCTACCAAAGGTTGCTTCGGCCTTCCACTACAACCAGGATATCGTCCTTCCACACCTTACGGACGAGAACGGCGAACCCCACGCCTTGGACATTAAGACTACTATATCCAGCTACCTTTCGGCTACCACTCACCTTCGAAAGACAGAGGCTCTCCTGATCATTCCACACGGAGCCAGACGCGGCCAAGCAGCTACTTCTCGTACCATCGCCTCCTGGCTAGTCAAAACTATCGAGAAGGCCTACTCCGTTCAACAACTTACAGTTCCGGAGGGCATCAGAGCGCACTCGACCAGGGCAGTGGCAACATCCTGGGCAGCATATTGTGGTGTCTCATCAGAATCCGTCTGCAGGGCAGCAACCTGGTCTTCCAGGCATACGTTTATATCCCACTATAGAGTGGACGCTGCTCTTTTGTCTACAGCCGACTTTGGTAGATCCATTATCAGGGCCAATTCTTCCGCTCACTAGGAAATAAATACTATTGCATTAAACCCTCCCGACTGGCGAGTTATTTCCCATTGTGTGCTGCCATGAATGCGTCAGGAAAACGGAAAATTGTATACTCACCTTTCCGTAATTTTCCTTTCCTGACGCATCTTCATGGCAGCACACAGATCCCACCCTGCTGTTTAATGATGATATATACAGAGAATGGTGCGGGGTGTTCCCTCTTCAAATTTATAGGTAACCAATCCTGTCAGGTTGTGGGGGCGGAGTCACAACCCATTGTGTGCTGCCATGAAGATGCGTCAGGAAAGGAAAATTACGGAAAGGTGAGTATACAATTTTCCGTTTTCCCCATGTGCTGTGAAGCCCTCAGAGGTTTGTTAGAGAACCTTAGTGAGCAAACAGCATCCTGAATGCCAAGGAACATACCAGACAGGTCAGGGATAAAAGTTATGGAGAAGTTCAAAGCAGGGTTGAGTTATAAATATCCTAAGCTTTAAACATCTCATGGAGCATTGTTCAATCCATCATCCGAAAATAGAAAAATAAAGAAAAATTTAATAATAAAAAACACAACATCCACGTCATCATGTTGCATATTTAGTGCCACTGTCACGTGACAAAAAAATAAAAATAAATAGTAATCGGAGAGTACTTGGAAAAGAAAAAGTATCGGTACTTGTCTTAAAAAAGTGGTATTGGGACAAACCCAATGGTGATTCCATAATAATTTTCCTCAGGAGTTGAGCAATTCCATATTCTTTCCCTCTGCTTCATCTGAAAAAAACTGTTGCAACTGACTACAATTTTCTTTTTTAATTTTTTTAATTTTTTTTTTTAACAGTTTTAGGCTGCATTCACACCTAGGCGACAAAACGCCTGAAGTGCGACGCTCGAATTTCCATTGCTGTCTATGAGATGGTTCACATCTCACGCCGAAACGCCGTACGCCGTACGCCTGAAAACAAGTCCCGGACCCTTTTTTCAGGCGGCATTGGCGTTCGGCCATAGACAGCAATGGAAATAATTTGTGAGAAAAAGAAAAAAAGTTAAACAAATCGCGGCAAAATACGCAGCGTTACAGTGTGAATGCAGCCTTAAAGCCAGAAGATTGGAATGTTAAATGAACCTAGTTTTAAGGCATGTCTGCGATTATTATTTTTTTTCTACACAATTAAACAATTGAATGAACAATTTTCTAAGAGTGGCGATTCCATACTTTTTGTCATGGGTTGTACAATCAGAAAATGCCTAGTAGTCATTGAGAAAATACAAGGCTTTCCATGGAATGGCGGCAGTGCAGAGGGAATGAAGACACCCTGTGGTCAATGTGCTGGGAAGCCGCTCAATATAGGACTCAGAGAATCGAGTTAGCAGTGAATGTCAGCTTTCACAGTATTCCCTCAGGTATAAGATATGCATACTTACATTGGTCCAGGCGGTGGTTACTATGCAGAAGGGCAGCCGCTTGGCACTGGACCCAGAAGACTAATGCAACCACTGTAGTAGTGGTGACTACTACAGTGATTTGTAGCTTACACATGGATTAGTCAGATATAAGAAGTGCACACTTATGTTGATCCAATGTACCTATGTTAGAAAAATAATACCCAAATGTCAACTTTAACAGGGTTCATTTGGGATCTAAGGGACCTTGTGAGAACCATTGTCACCTTGGGAGCAGTACATCCCGGCAATGTAGAACTGGTAGAAGTAAAAATACCTGGGCTGCACATTTTCTGGATATCCTGGAAAATCATTACATCCATAGTACCTGGTTTTGTGCCCTCGAGTCTCTTCAAATCTTCTTCATATGCCTTTAATGCCGCTTCTTCCATGGCAGCAAATTCCTTTGACTGCTTTTCAGCTTCCTTGACTTTGGCCATACTTCTTTGTTTAATCTGCAAGAGAACAATTACAGCTACAGAAGTGTGCCCAGAACATCTTCAAAGTATAGCAATACCAATCAGAACCAAAAGCAAGACCTTCATATGGCTGAAACTGGGTCAATAGATAGCAAGGGGGTGAGATCACATCCGACGGACAGATTGCTTCTCTAATATGTATGGCCATAATTTACACATAGTTGATGATCCTACATTGTTAAAATCCACAGTCTGGCCACCAGAAATTACAACTACTAAGCTTATTGAAAATACATAAAACGTATGCTACATTTATGTCCCTCTGTTAGAAGGCAATACATTGTACTGGACTCAAGCCCTTTACCTCACTGATTTTCTTGATAACATTTTCTTTATGGTTTTTTCCCCGCTCATGGAAGTCAATACTCTAAAAAAATAAAAAAATAAAATAAAATGTAATATATAAAAAAAATAAAACTTCAACATTTCTACTTTCATAATGTTTTTACAAATGAGATCCATCACAGGACAACCCAACACACATCAAGCCAGGGTACAATAAATAATATATATATATATATATATATATATATATATATATATATATATATATATATATAATTTATTAAGAAGAGTTACTTGCCACAGCTGTCAAACAAACATGGTGGATGGCCATTTCTGGAGTGCTGCTTATAAAACGTAGGTACAGAAATAGCCTTGGGGTAAAGTGGACCTATTAACCACTTCCCGACCGCCGCATGTAGATATACGTTGGCAAAATGGCACGGACAGGCACATCAACGTACCTGCCTAGACGTGGGTCGGGGGTCCGATCGGAACCCCCCCGCGACATGCCGCGGTCGGATCCCCTCGGGGAGCGATCCGGGACGACGGCGCGGCTATTCGTTTATAGCCGCTCCGTCGCGATCGCTCCCCGGAGCTGAAGAACGGGGAGAGCCGTATGTAAACACGGCTTCCCCGTGCTTCACTATGGCGCTGCATCGATCGAGTCATCCCCTTTATAGGGGAGACTCGATCGATGACGTCAGTCCTACAACCACACCCCCCTACAATTGTAAACACACACTAGGTGAACACTAAATCCTACAGCGCCCCCTTGTGGTTAACTCCCAAACTGCAACTGTAATTTTCACAATAAAGAATGCAATTTAAATGCATTTTTTGCTGTGAAAATGACAATGGTCCCAAAAATGTGTCAAAAGTGTCCGAAGTGTCCGCCATAATGTCGCAGTCACGAAAAAAAAAAAAAAAAAAAATTAAAAATCGCTGATTGCCGCCATTAGTAGTTAAAATTTTTTTTTTTTATAAAAATGCAATAAAACTATCCCTTATTTTGTAAACGCTATAAATTTTGCGCAAACCAATCGATAAACGCTTATTGCAATTTCTTTTACCAAAAATAGGTAGAAGAATACGTATCGGCCTAAACTGAGAAAAAAAAAAAAATGTTATATATGTTTTTGGGGGATATTTATTATAGCAAAAAGTAATTTTTTTTTTCAAAATTGTGGCTCTATTTTTGTTTATAGCGCAAAAAATAAAAACCGCAGAGGTGATCAAATACCACCAAAAGAAAGCTCCATTTGTGGGGAAAAAAGGACGCCAATTTTGTTTGGGAGCCACGTCGCACGACCGCGCAATTGTCAGTTAAAACGACGCAGTCCCGAATCGCAAAAAGGGGCCTGGTCCTTTACCTGCATTTTGGTCCGGGGCTTAAGTGGTTAAACACCACCCAAAAAAAAAAAAAAAATAATAAAAAAAAAAAAAAAGCAGTCTCACAAATGATACAATTTGCACGATGGAAAAAGTTTTCAGCCAAGCCATCCGATCGCTTAAAATAGGGCCTGGTAAAGAAGGGGTTTTACAGGGTAGTACGAAAGTGAATACTAATAAGTAAGGCATACCGGCTTATTGTCAGCAATCCAACACTTGCAATAAATGCAAAATTTCTTAGGCTGAGATTTCCAGTAGTCAGCCCTGCAAAACAAAAGAGGCACTGCATGTTAAATCAGACCTATGGGAAGATACAAAATGGCATACTGTATGTGAAGCAGTTTGTCACTGGCATTACCACAGCAGGCTCCTCTGTAATGCAGCTTTAATACCCGTTAAAGAGGAAGTAAACCGTCTTGTCAAAAAAAAAAAAAAAAAAAACCCAACCTGCAAGACAATAGCATACTAGCTCATTATGAATTACTTACCAGAGATCGAAGCCCCCGCAGCGGCCCTCGTTCGCCTCCTCCGACGCCACCATGATACCCGGAGTGACTTCCGGGTATCGCTGCTCCGGCGCTGTGACTGGCATGATGCCGTTAGTAGCGGCATGCTTAGTGCGCCTGATGTCTACGGCGCCGCTATTTTTTGCGAATATCTCCTAAACCTTTTAGGTTTGGGAGATATTTCTTGCACCTACAGGCAAGTCTTAATCTAGGCTTACCTGTAGGTTAAAATGGTTGTAAAAAGTTTACAACCACTTTAATCCTGTCAGTAGAGCCATTATGTTTCTTCCCCTTTACAAAGCACATACATTATTTAAAAATGATTAACCTAAAAAAAAAAAAAAAAAAAAAAAAGGAACACCTACAGATGTACAGCCCTATGTCAGCCAAAATGTGCGTGTCCCCTTCATTTCAAACAGAGCTTAGAAAAGGTAAAAACCTCCAAGGCTCCATTCACACCTCAGTGTGCTGGAATCATGCGACTCTGCACACGATTCCAAAATCGCAGCAAAAACACGGGACGTGTATCCATTGCCATTGTTTCTTAATGGCGACCTAAATGCTGTGCGATTTTGCTGCAATTGCTGAGGGACAAAACATGTTAAATCGCGTCAAAAATCGCAATGTCAAACACGCCTGGCTCTGTGCCAAAATTTGGTACATGAGCTTCTTTGGAGCGTTTTTGGAGTGGAGGGAGGCCCATTCAAACAACTGGTGCTACTCCAAAAACACGCCACAAAAACAATAAAAAAAAAATAATAATAAAAAAAAAAAATGCAGTGCAGCAGTTGTCGCTGCAGTACGCTTAACTAACTGCACTCCTGTGATCCATAGGAGACATACAGCCAAAAAAGCTTTGGCTATACTTCTTTAACCACTTGTCCACCGGAGGACGTCAAATGGCGTCCTCGACTTTGTGCGGTGATATCTGAATGATGGGTGCAGCTACAGGCATCATTCAGATATCACCGTCTTCAGCCGCTGATTCTGTGCACGATAAGAACGTTCCGCCGCTTGATCGTTATTATAGGCAGCTGGAGGGGTTCTCCCCCCCTCCATCCAGTGCTTCTCCGGGCTCTCCCGGGCAATCGGGGGCCCGGAGAGAGAATCGGTCGTCGCTGCCTGGAAAGCATAGAGATGACTGGTGACCAGATGGTCACCAGTCATCTCTATGACTGTCATCTCTATGACTGTCGGAGGCCCGGGCGCGACATTTTGGCGTCACGCTCGGTACCCGGAAGTAAACAAAGCCGCAATTGCGACTGTCGGCAAGTGATTAGTGATTTTTTTTTTCACCGATTTCATGCTTGTAAGCCTGGAGGAGAGATGTGGGGGGTCTTATTGACCCCACATCTCTCCATAAAGAGAACCTGTCACGCCGATTTCTATTACAAGGGATATTTACATTCCTCGTAATAGGAATAAAAGTGATAAAAAATAAAATAAAATAAAAACGCCTCTGTCCCTGTTATCTCGCGCGCAGAAGCGAACACGCATGCAAGTCCCGCCCACATATGTAAACGCCGTTCAAACCCCACATGTGAGGTATCGTCGCGTGTGTTAGAGTGTGTGCAACAATTCTAGCACTAGACCTCCTCTGTAACGCGAAAATAGTAACCTGTAAAAAATATGTTAAAGCGTCGCCTATGGAGATTTTTAAGTACCGAAGTTTGGCGCCATTCCAACAAGGTGATCGTTAGCAATCACTTTAAGCTGGCTACCTAGAAAAGTTCATTTTGTTGTTGGGTTTGCCAAATAATGAAATGCAACCAGTGTAAGTACATGTATTTGACCTAGTATCGGCTTCTTTCAACACCCTGTAGAGAAACACTCGGACTGCAAGCAGGAAGGGTAAGATAGAGTCAATCAGGGGTGTAGCATGTGAGTGAGCAGACAGGTAACATCATCAGTCTGTTACTGCTCCTTCACTGTCCAATCCCCTGCTTGTTCGCACCCTCCACCACCACTTTTGGCAAAACCAGGTACCCACTCCCACTTCCGGATAAGTTTGCCACACAACAATGTGGAGATTTTCAAAATTTCCAGCCCCTCCTCCTTCACCTCCCCCGCTGCCTTCTGGGAGACACACAGGTCCCAGAAGACAGTGGGACCATTCAGAAAACGCAGTGCGACTTTGCACATGCGCAGTAGGAAACAGCGATGCTGGCGCCTGCACCCAAAGCCGAATGAGAAAATTGGCTAAGGGTGCCGACATCGCGAAATACCCTGGACAGGTAAGTGTCCTTATATAACTTTACATTACCATTTATGTGCAGAAGGGCAAAAAAAAAAAAAAAAAACTACTTACATGATGGCTTCCTTGTGCCTTACCTGCAGAAAAAAAAAAAAAAAAAAAAAAGAAGAAGTAAATATTTAGATTCAGACCACAAATATGTACAGCAATGTCATCAGAGATATCTGGGGGGGGGGGGGGGGGGTGGGGGGCTGCTGCACACAGTTTTTTTTTTTACCTTCATGCATAGAATGTACAAAGGTAATAAAAAATAAAAAAACACCTTGAGCCTTTACAACCGCTTTAATGGCCATTTTGCAAAAAACTGCCCATGCATTTCAGCATGCCCAGCAAATTACATACTACGCTGCCACTGTTTAAATGGCTGCTTCTGCTCCCCTTTTTACATATAGGACATGCACTGTTTGTGTAAAAAACAAACAAACGGAAAAAAAAAAAAATGCCTTAGTAGCTCAACCCCTTCCATCATGCTCAATTGGGTTGAGATCAGGTGACACGGCCATTGCAGAATATTCCACTTCTTTTCCTTCAAAAGCTCCTGGTTGCTTTTGCAGTGTGTTTTGGATCATTATCCATCTGTACTGCGAATCTGGGCTGCCAGTATATTGCTAAACACTGCAGAATTCATCCGGCTGCTTCTGTCACGTCATCAATAAACACCAATGATCCAGTGCCACTGGAAGCCATGCATGTCCATGCCATCACACTGCCTCGACCATGTTGTACAGATGACGTTGTGCGATTTGGGTCACAGGCTGTTCCAAGCCTTCTCCACACTTTTTTCTTCCCGTCATTCTGGTACAGATTATTCTTAGTTTCATCCATCAAGAATGCTGTTCCAGGTCTGGTCTGGCTTTTTTAGATGTTTTTTGGCAAAGTCTAATCTGGCTTTTCTATTCTTTAGGCTTATGAATGGTTTGCACCTTGTGGTAAACCCTCTGTATTTGCTCTTGTGAAGTCTTCTCATGATTGTAGACCTTGACAATGATATGCCCACCTCCTGGAGCGTGTCCTTCACTTCTCCGGATGTTGTGAATGGGTTTTTATTTTACCATAGAGAGGATCCTGCGATTAGCCACCACTGTTGACTTCCGTGGACGTTCAGACTTTTTTTATGTTGCTGAGCTCTCTTGTGCATTCTTCTTTCCTCAGAATGTACCAAACTGTCGATTTGGCCACTCCTAATGTTGCTGCCATCTCTCTGATGGATTTGTTTCATTTTTGAAGCCTTACAATGGCCTGTTTCACTTGCATGGACAGCTCCTTTGAACACATGATGTAGGTTCACAGAAATAGATTCCAAATACAAAATACCACACTTATAATCAACTCCAGACCTTTTACCTGCTTAATTGATGAAGAAATAACAAAGAAGTAGATCACACCTGGCCATGACACAGCTTTTGATTTAATTGTCCAATTACTTTTAATTCCTTGAAAAAGGGGGTGGTTATTCGTAAAAGCTGTAATTCCTAAACCCTTCCTCAGATTTGGATGTACATACCCTCAAATTAAATCTGAGTGTGCACTTTGAGCCCATATTCATTATAGAACTATAGCTTTAAAAGGTTTTGTTAAATACCTGAAAAACTAAAATTGTGTCGGTGTTCAAATTATATATATATATGGACCCAACTGTATATAATGCTTGGGGGTTCTGGGTAACTTTCTAGCAAAAAAAAAAAATGATAATTTCTACAGGTAGGAGAGAAATGTCAGGATTGGCCTGGGCCTGTGGCTCAACCGCATGTTTTTACTGTAAGTGTAAAGGAGGTCTTGGTGTATGACAAGACATGCTGGAACACCCATTACTGGGATTGCTGTAGAGTGAATGTGTGTAGGGATCGATCAGTCAGTGTACACATACCGTGAGCCCATGGGGGTGTGTAGGGATCAGTCAGTGTACACATACTGGGAGCCCGGGGGGTGTGTAGGGATCAGTCAGTGTACACATACTGTAAGCCCTGGGGGGTGTAGGGATCAGTCAGTGTACACATACCGTGAGCCCATGGGGGTGTGTAGGGATCAGTCAGTGTACACATACCGTGAGCCCGGGGGGTGTGTAGGGATCAGTCAGTGTACACATACTGTGAGCCCATGGGGGTGTGTAGGGATCAGTCAGTGTACACATACTGTGAGCCCGGGGGGGGGTGTAGGGATCAGTCAGTGTACACATACCGTGAGCCCGGGGGGTGTGTAGGGATCAGTCAGTGTACACATACTGTGAGCCCGGGGGGTGTGTAGGGATCAGTGTACACATACTGTAAGCCCTGGGGGGTGTGTAGGGATCAGTCAGTGTACACATACCGTGAGCCCGGGGGGTGTGTAGGGATCAGTGTACACATACTGTAAGCCCTGGGGGGTGTGTAGGGATCAGTCGGTGTACACATACTGTAAGCTCTGGGGGGTGTGTAGGGATCAGTCAGTGTACACATACCATGAGCCCAGGGGGTGTGTAGGGATCAGTCAGTGTACACATACTGTGAGCCCAGGGGGTGTGTAGGGATCAGTCAGTGTACACATACCGTGAGCCCATGGGGGTGTGTAGGGATCAGTCAGTGTACACATACCGTGAGCCCATGGGGGTGTGTAGGGATCAGTCAGTGTACACATACTGTGAGGCCATAGGTGTGTAGGGATCAGTCAGTGTACACATACCGTGAGCCCATGGGGGGTGTGTAGGGATCAGTCAGTGTACACATACTGTGAGCCCAGGGGGGTGTGTAGGGATCAGTCAGTGTACACATACTGTGAGCCCATGGGGGTGTGTAGGGATCAGTCAGTGTACACATACTGTGAGCCCGGGGGGGGGGGTGTAGGGATCAGTCAGTGTACACATACTGTGAGCCGGGGGGGGGGGGGTGTGTAGGGATCAGTCAGTGTACACATACTGTGAGCCCATGGGGGTGTAGGGATCAGTCAGTGTACACATACCGTGAGCCCATGGGGGTGTGTAGGGATCAGTCAGTGTACACATACCGTGAGCCCGGGGGGGTGTAGGGGTCAGTGTACACATACCGTGAGCCCATGGGGGTGTGTAGGGATCAGTCAGTGTACACATACTGTGAGCCCGGGGGGTGTGTAGGGATCAGTCAGTGTACACATACTGTGAGCCCGGGGGGTGTGTAGGGATCAGTCAGTGTACACATACTGTGAGCCCTGGGGGGTGTGTAGGGATCAGTCAGTGTACACATACTGTGAGCCCTGGGGGGTGTGTAGGGATCAGTCAGTGTACACATACTGTGAGCCCATGGGGGTGTGTAGGGATCAGTCAGTGTACACATACTGTGAGCCCACGGGGGTGTGTGTAGGGATCAGTCAGTGTACACATACCGTGAGCCCGGGGGCTGTGTAGGGATCAGTCAGTGTACACATACTGTGAGCCCACGGGGGTGTGTGTAGGGATCAGTCAGTGTACACATACCGTGAGCCCGGGGGCTGTGTAGGGATCAGTCAGTGTACACATACTGTGAGCCCGGGGGGTGTGTAGGGATCAGGCAGTGTACACATAGTGTGACCCCAGGGGGGTGTGTAGGGATCAGTCAGTGTACACATACTGGTGAGCCCGGGGGTGTGTAAGGATCAGTCAGTGTACACATACTGGTGAGCCCGGGGGTGTGTAGGGATCAGTCAGTGTACACATACTGGTGAGCCCGGGGGGTGTGTAGGGATCAGTCAGTGTACACATACCGTGAGCCCGGGGGGTGTGTAGGGATCAGTGTACACATACTGTGAGCCGGGGGGTGTGTAGGGATCAGTCAGTGTACACATACTGTGAGCCGGGGGTGTGTAGGGATCAGTCAGTGTACACATACTGTGAGCCCAGGGGGTGTGTAGGGATCAGTCAGTGTACACATACTGGGAGCCCGGGGGGGGGGGGGGTGTGTAGGGATCAGTCAGTGTACACATACTGTGAGCCGGGGGTGTGTAGGGATCAGTCAGTGTACACATACTGGTGAGCCCGGGGGGTGTGTAGGGATCAGTCAGTGTACACATACTGGTGAGCCCGGGGGTGTGTAGGGATCAGTCAGTGTACACATACCATGAGCCAGGGGGGTGTGTAGGGATCAGTCAGTGTACACATACTGTGAGCCCGGGGGGTGTGTAGGGATCAGTCAGTGTACACATACCGTGAGCCCGGGGGCTGTGTAGGGATCAGTCAGTGTACACATACTGTGAGCCCGGGGGGTGTGTAGGGATCAGGCAGTGTACACATAGTGTGACCCCAGGGGGGTGTGTAGGGATCAGTCAGTGTACACATACTGGTGAGCCCGGGGGTGTGTAAGGATCAGTCAGTGTACACATACTGGTGAGCCCGGGGGTGTGTAGGGATCAGTCAGTGTACACATACTGGTGAGCCCGGGGGGTGTGTAGGGATCAGTCAGTGTACACATACCGTGAGCCCGGGGGGTGTGTAGGGATCAGTGTACACATACTGTGAGCCGGGGGGTGTGTAGGGATCAGTCAGTGTACACATACTGTGAGCCGGGGGTGTGTAGGGATCAGTCAGTGTACACATACTGTGAGCCCAGGGGGTGTGTAGGGATCAGTCAGTGTACACATACTGTGAGCCGGGGGTGTGTAGGGATCAGTCAGTGTACACATACTGGTGAGCCCGGGGGGTGTGTAGGGATCAGTCAGTGTACACATACCGTGAGCCAGGGGGGTGTGTAGGGATCAGTCAGTGTACACATACTGTGAGCCCGGGGGGGGGGGTGTAGGGATCAGTCAGTGTACACATACTGGTGAGCCCGGGGGTGTGTAGGGATCAGTCAGTGTACACATACCATGAGCCAGGGGGGTGTGTAGGGATCAGTCAGTGTACACATACTGTGAGCCCGGGGGGTGTGTAGGGATCAGTCAGTGTACACATACTGTGAGCCCGGGGGGGTGTGTAGGGATCAGTCAGTGTACACATACCGTGAGCCCGGGGTGTGTGTAGGGATCAGTCAGTGTACACATACCGTGAGCCCGGGGGGTGTGTAGGGATCAGTCAGTGTACACATACCGTGAGCCCGGGGGGTGTGTAGGGATCAGTCAGTGTACACATACCGTGAGCCCGGGGGGTGTGTAGGGATCAGTCAGTGTACACATACTGTGAGCCCGGGGGGGTGTGTAGGGATCAGTCAGTGTACACATACTGTGAGCCCGGGGGGTGTGTAGGGATCAGTCAGTGTACACATACCGTGAGCCCGGGGGGTGTGTAGGGATCAGTCAGTGTACACATACTGGTGAAGGAAGGAGCTGAGCAGAATGCAGGGACAACATAATATCACCTCCCTGCCCCCTGATCACAGTGTAAATAGCAGTCTTAGAGTGGTCACAGCTCCTCCCATGCTGTGGAACTATAAGCCCCAGCAGACACACAGATCGGCCTATCTCGTACACCTGAGACATGGAGGCTGTAGAATGATACAGTAACCCTCCATCACTCACCTCCAATCACCAGGACATCACCAGCATTTACTATCAGTAGAAGGTAGGTACCGTACGGATATACTAGAGCAGAGTACGGAAGCCGACACGCCCACACTACACCAGCGGACGGAGACCTGCGAGGACCAAACCTCCTCCATCCGCGGTAAGACTCCGCCTCCTCCCTTTTGTTGTGGGCGGGGAAAGGAAAGTTGTCAGTTTCGCTCTGCAGGCAAGTTCGGAGAGCGGCACACTCAGTCCTGTACATAGCGGGGGAGAGAAGAGCCACCCCGGGGCCCGGACCCAGGTGAGTCCCATCGCCGTACATTGAATGCCACTAGGCCCACTTCTTCCGTCCCTGTACAGCGCTGGGTGTCCCTGAGAACAGAACACTACACATGACAGGCTGGGAGTGGGTGAGGGACGGTCACAAGCTGGATCATGTGATGTAGTGTCGTGTGGCTGCTGTAGGGGCTGCTATTAGCTGTACTACACAGCTCTCCCATATGGTCTAGCGGTTAGGATTCCTGGTTTTCACCCAGGCGGCCCGGGTTCGACTCCCGGTATGGGAAGTAGTGTTTTTATTGTATATAGATGTAGCAACTACCCCCCAAGGAGCTGCTGGATTGTTTTGGGTGGCACGTTACCTCTATTTCCTCGCCGTCTAGGGTATCCAATGTGAGTTCAGAAAAAAAGTTCAATGTCCACACTTTAGACTTCTTTTTCTTTGCTTTATTTGCTGAACTTGGTAAAATAATAAAATAAGTAGTTGCAATACAGCGAGGACTTGGACTTTTAAATACACTACCGTGTTACCGTGCACTACCGCGCAGTCTCTGACCATCTCCTGTACTATGTCTGCAGTCTCTGACCATCTCCTGTACTATGTCTGCAGTGTCTGACCATCTCCTGTACTATGTCTGCAGTCTCTGACCATCTCCTGTACTATGTCTGCAGTGTCTGACCATCTCCTGTACTATGTCTGCAGTCTCTGACCATCTCCTGTACTATGTCTGCAGTGTCTGACCATCTCCTGTACTATGTCTGCAGTCTCTGACCATCTCCTGTACTATGTCTGCAGTCTCTGACCATCTCCTGTACTATGTCTGCAGTCTCTGACCATCTCTTGTACTATGTCTGCAGTCTCTGACCATCTCCTGTACCACGTCTGCAGTCTCTGACCATCTCTTGTACTATGTCTGCAGTCTCTGATCATCTCCTGTACTACGTCTGCAGTCTCTGATCATCTCCTGTACTATGTCTGCAGTCTCTGATCATCTCCTGTACTATGTCTGCAGTCTCTGATCATCTCCTTTACTATGTCTGCAGTCTCTGATCATCTCCTCTACTATGTCTGCAGTCTCTGATCATCTCCTGTACTATGTCTGCAGTCTCTGATCATCTCCTTTACTATGTCTGCAGTCTCTGATCATCTCCTCTACTATGTCTGCAGTCTCTGATCATCTCCTCTACTATGTCTGCAGTCTCTGATCATCTCCTGTACTATGTCTGCAGTCTCTGATCATCTCCTGTACTATGTCTGCAGTCTCTGATCATCTCCTGTACTATGTCTGCAGTCTCTGATCATCTCCTGTACTATGTCTGCAGTCTCTGATCATCTCCTGTACTATGTCTGCAGTCTCTGATCATCTCCTGTACCACGTCTGCAGTCACTGATCATCTCCTTTAGTATTTTGGGGGGAGAGCCATGCACACTTGCGCTGCAATCGTGATGCATCGCGGAATCGAATCGTGGACATGATAATCGTAATCGCATCGAATCGCGAGACCGGTGAAGATGCGCAGCCCTACTGGGTAGGCCTCTCTCACTGACCTAGCAGCCAGGGTGTCACACGGAAACTTGGTAAAGTCTCTGCCACAGACCTTCCCAAAGACGGAGGTATATTCAGTCCAAAATCCTCTCAGCACAGGATTAAGCACCCGGATCTCTCCCGAATAAGTTCTTGTGAACTTAGAACTGACAGGCGACCATCATTCAGCCGTTCAGTAATAGTGCGTCCTTCGATGAAGTTCAAGGCCTCTCCTGAGATACCAGCCTCTTGCCCTCCAAGACAGGTTCTTCATCGAGTGGCTTTCTCCCTCAGGATGGACAGCGCAGGACCACTCTGCAAGCGTAGACGCAGTCTGACTACCGGGCCTACTTAGTAGATCACAACCCCGGACCAACGTGGTCCCGGAGCCAGGAACTCTAGAACATGCACCCCTGGCCAGGAGGGCCACACACAGGGGGGTGGGGGGACGACAGACCCAGGATCGACGACGACGA